>NW_027305710.1:0-79908 GCF_039555335.1 Amphiura filiformis
TATCCCCATCTCATATTACAAATATTATTACTCCAATACTGATGATTTAGAGTCTGATTTTAATCAACTTTTGTGTTCTTCTTTTCTTTTCCATGTCTTTGAATTGCTGTTTTCTACTCTAATAGGTGAGTAATTTTAATAAAATATTAATAATTTGGTAAAATTTTAAATAAAGAAATATCTGCAATGAATCAGTGCTATTTGCTGATTTTATAATAAACATAGTCTACATTGCACTGCTATTATTACAGGGAGAGGATATGCTCAAACAACCAAAATGTAGTGAATTTTAAGTAGATTGATATTGTCAATTTGACATTCAACTAAAAAGAACTCAAGAATGAATTTTATTGCCAGTCTTGCAAAGTCAGGCCATATTGATAATAATAAGGTCAAATAATGTGTTTGATTTAAGCCTAAACTAATATGTAATATTGTCATTTAAAATTTCAATAAAGTTGCCCTAATATTTGTCAAGTATGACTGTTTAAATATTTTTCCACAAATTCAATACCCAAACTTCAAGCCCTAAATTAACTTAATAACCAGCGCTCCCATTGATAACATGAATAGCCCGAGTATTGATGTTGTCCATTCTAAACATCGGAACCACACACACTCCTAATTTTGTTTTTTGATATTGCCCGGGTTTTGTTTACTCGTAATCATTAAATAAAGTTTGCGTTTACGATAAAACTATTGACAAAAGTGAATAATTGAAAGATTCGCAAGCATCGGTGCATAGTTAGAGACAACGTCACTGAGTACACTATTATATCATGATATATCGTACTCTATTTATGTATACCCACAATGCATTGCTTCTGATCCGGAAGATTAAACACCCATTTCTTAGTAAATCGGCGGCATATGGAGAGAAATTTATTTCGCAAATACCGGACAGAAATATGGGTAAAAATTTTATGGAAAATCTGGAACATTAATATTTTTCCCAGTCTGAACAGGTTGTGATCTGAATTAATTTTAGGCTGTGTTTCCGACTCTTTTCATATGTGACTGAAGGTACAGTATTTGCTTATTTGAAATTGATTTCATGTATTGTTGGGAAATAGTGAGCCTTTCCTGTTTTCTACGAAAATTTAAAGTTCCCCCAATATAGGCATATTACAAAAATATTTATAATAAATAAAACCAAATATATTGCAGTGTATTATGGGTAGAACTGAAACCAAAAATGTTTGCAATGCATTGTGGGTAAGCATTGAACTAATTGGAGATCCAACCCTTATTTGATCACTCTACAGCAAAAAATCTACAACTTAACAACTTATTTGTGAATATTTTAGTGTTGTCATGGCAACTGGCTCAGGTGTTATGGTATTTCTCAAGGTGACAATGTTGGTGGATGTTTGAAGGGCAAGACATGCAGAGTTGCCAAAACTGCAATTGGGGCCCAATGGGGTGACTTTTGAAGATATCCAATCCTCATGGCTTTTCTGTCCTATAGAACTAATAGCAAATTATTTGAATAAGTGAATGACTAAAAAGACAAATGCGTAAAAATATAAAAAAATCAAATTGAAAAAGAAAAGTAATATAGAAACTAAACAAATATTGAACCAGAAAGTGCTCAACTTAACATGTTGTTTTGTACTATATCACCAAATAGCTTCATCTGTGCAAATGACGTCAAAATGAGGACAAAACCGTAATATTGAGACGTTAGCTAGTTTTGTCATTACCTTGATGAGGTATCGAGATGTGTAACGCTCGTTCTTGCATGAAGTCTAAATCACTTGTAATAAAGCTGTGGTAATTGATTATATAAAGCCCTGTGTTTTATTGACATAAGCTAATGTTGCCAGCATATCTCATATGGGTCGTCGTACTTTTTTGGACTTCCTGAACAGATGAACCTTGGATTTGCTGGTACTATAGCTTACAGTATGCTCACGGGAATACGTAATTGGTTAACATAATCTTCACAGATATTTATATTTATGCACATTTTTTTGTTGTCACAAAATGGAGAAAAAAATTAAAGTTAGGCTGTTAAGAATATGACCTGCTCTATCCTACGAAATGAGCTTAAATTTGGGGGGAGAGGGGTCAAAATTAGGGGAGGGGAGTTCAAGATGTTCCAATCGTTAAGTTCCTGTTCTATTTTTGAAGACGCCTATATTGCCAGTGGTATGTCCTTTCTGAATGGGGACACTGACTATACAGGTGTCTTCAATCAAAGAACAGCAAAATGGACTACTTCATTTGAAATATACACCCCCTGTGTGGGAGATTAAGATCATGTCTTACATAGGGGGTGTAAGGATTTCAATTGGAATAGTCCATTGCATCTGGATTCATCTGACATCCAATGTAATGATATTTCTTGCAATTCTGTTTAGTAAGAAGCACAATATACTGCTTTTTACCATGCTACTGGGAATTTCTGGGCAATCAAGATATAATTTAAATGAAGTATTCACCTTCACACTATTTGCACTGTGCATAATGCAACACTCGATCAAGAACAGACCCACACGTTACACCACCATGCTCGATTAACTCCAAAAATGTTAAGCAAATTTAAGCAAGATCCACCGAATTAATTCTGAACCAAAGTCGCTGTCATTTTCTAAATATTTCTTTCACCCAAACCCACATAATGTATGTACATGTAATACATTGGGTTCTGTGAATGCAGTTGTTTAATGTCAGAATGCCGTAAGCAAAAAACGGAAATCGAAAAAAAAAGTAACCAAGAAGTTTTATTATGTTAATGAATTTATTTATTTTTGTTGCATAGTATCAAGCTTCTTTATATGACACTAGCATCTGAAATAGCCTCATTTCTCAGGACAAATTCATCAACTATGATATGTTTGTACATTCATTCTATGACCTGTGAATATGTTGGGTACAAAAACTCATACACCTCAACTTGAGGTCAAATGTTGAGCTTACAGCATTCACTGGAGGCCGATGAACGATGCCATTTGGTATGAGGCATTTTTTGCTCGTAGTGTGACCTAGTTCCTGACCTGAACCTTTCAGATTTAATAAAATTGTCTCTCTCTTTGGTTTCGCGTATAAAGCTGTTCCCACAACCTAGCCCCGAGGTGGACTTTTGCGTTTCTGAAATAATTTGTCATCCATTTCGAACGTAGATTGTTTTCTTAGTTTTAAAGGGAGGTCAATTCTGGGCATATATATATGTGTGTGAGTAATAGTGTGTGCAGGGGGGTGGGGGTGTACACCCATATGTGTGTTTCTTTGTAGGTGTGGGTGGGGTGTTAGAGATAGAGGGATAGGAAGCTGTTATTACATGTTCATTTAGGAATCGGAATTTGGAGCAATATAGCATGTTTCATCCATGGAATATCTGCTAATGTAGTTCAAAACCAATTATTATTTACAAAATGGTCTTTGTCATAGTTCTAAAAGCCTCCATTCAGCTATGTCTTGTGATAGCTCAAAAATTTACCTCATGTAATAATGAGTATGAGTTTTTTTCCCCTACCCCGTCCCTAAAGGTTGCCTTTCCCCCCTCCCATCCCCCGTCTGAAAAAGTCCTGGCTACGTCACTGGAGCCGTATGTTTCTAGAACCGTAATGTGATTGTTATGAACCAACAGAAAATGTGCATAATTCACGTAAATTAAAAATCATTCTAGCTAGAAAAAGTTTTGTCACTAAAAAGGACATGCAATTTGGCAGAAAATACTTCAGATCAATTGTAATATTTTGATTCTGTGATCAATCATAATGCCCGGTTTACGAGTTTAATGTTCATAATTGTTGCCATGGTAACAGAAGAAAATCCCACTCTATATTGCTCATTGCGCATCACATTCTTTTCACTTTTGACATGACTGACTTGTGATTTATTTTCGAAGGAAATATTGTGACATTATCAAAATGATTTCATTGATTGCATAAGGTCATTATGTTAGTATAGCTCCTTTGTGCTATTTCACCATCTCGAAAAGGAGCAAGCTGAACACATGGGATACAGATATGCAACATGAAGCACTTGCTAGCAAATCTTTTTGGTGGTTCACAATTTCCTTTCAAATTTTGTACTCCTGAAAAAATTGTTTTATTTAAATCTACTAAAACTACAATAATACTACCAATAGTTTGTTTTGTTCTTAATTAAGATCAAATTGCATTAATTAAACTGAATGACAAGGAATTAGGAATTGCTCTACTATTGCGTAGATAAAAGTGAAGGACAAAAATTAAACATATTTTTGAGAATTTTGATAGATTGTAGACACTATTGATCTAAACTTGTCTGGCAGTATAGTAAAATAAGTTGAGTCTATTTATCTTATATAACATCTATAAAAAAAGATATTCTTACAATAATTCCCAATAATACTGTCATGTGCAATTGTTGAGTTGTGTTATTTGTATCAAATCCAGACTTTGAATATTGACACTTGGTAAACAGCAGCTATAGTCTAAGAGAGAGTCAAATTGTTATGTTTATAGTGTTAAATTAATTTGTGCATAAGCTGCCTTATTGGATACCATTGTGTAGAATTCAGAAACTTTGTCAACTTTGGCTTAAATCTGAAGAACCGCTACCCCAAGACTTGATAATTGAAACTGTGTTACAAAATCACTAAGTTAAAATGACCCAAGAGCAGCTATATTACATGCTACCTTGTTGCGCTCGAAACAGATTCCTGGATTGAAAATGTAATTTGGAATTGAGCTGAGAGCAGGTGGTATGCTCTTCTTTGCATTAATTGAAATTATTTATTTTTTATAAGAAAGCCAATTTTAAGATGCATACATCTACAAATTAAATGACTTAAATCCTAAATGGTTTTTTCATTCGTGCCAATAATAATTTAAAAGTGTAAATGAGATAAATGGAGTTTAGTTAAAGAGACATAGTGAATAAACATAAAAGGAGTATTTTCAAATCGAGATTACTTAAAAGGGAGAAGAATAAGAAAGGCATGAAGGGTATCTTAATGGCGTAATATGGGGGTATAAATGAGCAACTCATTATGTGGGTATTGTTGCAAGTAACACAGCAAAACAGGCCTATTTAACCACACTTGTATAGAGTAGAAAGCGCTTGGAGGCAGCCGACTTGAAACACTACACCATCAACCCTTACGGCTGTTTCCCATTCATATCTGTGGCTCATTTCAAGGGTTTGAGTGTCAGAAAGCCCTATCTACAATAGCTGCCGGGTGTCGTATGTGTACATTATACAATGCAGAAATTGTCAATTGCCTATAGGGCAGCTATTGCATTAGCCGCTGGATTTCTCTCTGTCTTCACTCATTTGAGCCGTAAGGTAGCCAATATGGTACAAGTGGTTTTTCCTATGGTATACCTAGTGGTTTGTATATAGCTAGAAACAGTTCTCATACAATGGAGTTGGTATTCTTGTAGAGAGTATAGACTTGGGATGGTTTGGCGAAGCAATTACGGCAAGAAACGGTGAAGCCGGCGACAAAACATAGGCAAATGGATGGCTAGAGGCTGCTTAAGAAAATATTATTTCCTGAAAGGGAGCCTTCGATAATTTTTTTTATTTTCATTCTTTTAACAACAGTCCTTTTATCCTCAGTTTGTCTAATTATGGTTTACGGGCCTTTGACCTGTTTTTGTTGGAATGAGGAATGAAGATGTTATGGTGGTTGGTGCGTGGTGGTAAAAAATTTGATATTCATGTTACTTACGAAGGATGATAATGATTTATTAAGTATTTATGTTTCAGAAATAAGTAGCATAATGACAAAGTAAGAGCATTAAGTATATTGTGAATGTATCGTAAATATTTTATCTCATTTAAATGTAAAACCAAAAGCTTGAACAGAATTGGAGAAAAATTGTATGTTCTATTCAGATTTTTATGTGAACTTCTCTTGAACCCTAAACTTTTTTCAATACCACTGTCTGTGTCTTCATTACATGTACTCTCCTGCATATAATTGATAATAATGAATTAATATACCAACATCACATTCCCCAAACAAATGCCAACATTTAACCATGTGTGTATTCATACTGAGCTGGCTAGCAGGTCCATTGTCTAAAAGTATCAAGAGCTATCTCAAGAACCACTGAACCAATACTGGGCTTGTTTGTACTCATTTTAATGCGTTTTTCATGCTCATTCCAAATATGGTCATGACAATATACTGGCTCTGACATTTTTTTTAATTAAAAAAAAAAGGAACTTGTCCTCTGTAGTCGTCAACTCTTGTGTAGAGATGGGTTAATACCTTTTATAGTGTCTTAGTTTAAGAGATTAACATTCTCATAGTACTCCAAGTTTTATATAGTATGTGTTAGCGAGTGATTGCACAACCAAGGGAGACTTAAATATTGAATAAATTCTACCCAGTTTATGTGCCAGCTCGCTAACTAGTTAGCTAGCTCACAGCCAAGTCTATAATGTACAAGAAAATGGTGGGAGCCAGGGACTAGTCGAAACCTCTCGTGTGCTCTCAAGTGGAGGTAATGTTACTGCTGCCTTGGTTCTGTTTCTGCCCAGTTTCAGGCAACGTCTTGAGTTTCTTTCTTCAAGGAGAAGACCACGTTGCCACGCCGCATCCCGAGGACCGTTTAGGGCGGATTTCTTAAAAGTGTACCTTTTACATGCTGGAAGCCTGCTTTGTGAAGTGTGTGTGCTCTGGTCGATAGTGGGGAAAATATTGAGTAAATACCATTATTGTCACATAGTTCTAGTGAATGGGTTCTCACAGACTCAGTAGGTGTTGGCCCTTGAGTGCTTTGAAATATACAGTAAACATGGTGTATAGCCCTCAAACACAGAATTTTGAATGATTTTGGCCCTCTGTGGCCCGCGAGCATATATACAAGAACCTCTACTCCAGTGTAACCTACCTATTCTATGAAATATTGCTATTTTTGTTGCGGAATCAGGAGTTGCATCAATGTGGTGATTTTCTTTGTTTAAAAAGTAGCTACAAGTTGGTTAATTGTTGATCAAAGGTAGATTATTAGTAGCTGGAAAACAAAATCACCCAATTTAGGTGTATTGCTATGCACACTGGCAACACCATAACAACATAGGTTGACAAAAGCCAGCCAAAGTTTATCAGGTAGCCTAGCTCAGGATGAAGGAAATCCCTGAAATCTCGGGGCTAGAAAGAGAACACTTTGTTCCATGTAGCCCAGCCCAATCTGCAAGTCTATTTGAAGTAATCTGAGGCTTCCAATTGGTGTTGTTTTCAACTGCTCTGCCCTTTGAAATTTGCATTTTTTTCCATGTCAGCAAAAAAGGGCAAAGCTGTCAAGGCGTTGAAAAGAAGAAAATTACATCTGCAAGAATGACATGCATCTCTGTCGAAAGCGTAAAAATATTTCCAATTCCGTTGAATGCCTCGCAGTTCTTGTTGCTTAACACTAAAAGTATAATAGTAAGGTGAATTTAGCACAATATAGGGGTAAGTCCTCAACGCCACAAGATATATGTTGCCATGATAATACAGAATATCATAATTAGATTTAAGCTTTAAGTAAAGGAAGTGCTTTCATCGGGTTGAAGAAAAAGTTTTGAATCATCGTTGAGAAAGACATTTGAGTAAATATTGTTTGTATTGGTCTATGGTATAACCTCTGGTATTTGAGCTAAGTAACATCGCATAAAAGACAGTCTTTGTCGATTTTCAGGGTAGTCAGTGAGTCCATAATTTGTATTTTTTTTCTCTTTAAAATGTCAGAATTTTGTGTTTTTATGTCCAGTTTTGTGATCTGCATGTAAAATGCATCAAAATGAGTACAGACATGCCTAGTATTGGTCCAGTAGGTTCTGAGTATAAATTTGAAAATATTGAAGTGCTATCATGCACTGCAAACAGAAAGCAAAAAAAAAATGCCGATATTATGACTTCCATCCATTTTAAGATAGCGAGTTAGCAAGATATTTCAGTGAAATCAAATTTGGAAAGGGATGAAGATTGTATAATATTGAGAGAAGAGTACAAGGTTGGCTGACATTTTGAGCGTGACGTGAGCTTGAGTGTTTTCCCAAGATCAGTAGTTATCTAAAGCCGATATTAATCCAATCTTGTCTTGCACTGGCTGGGTCAGGCGGGCTGAGCATGACTTGGTTATCCGTTGTCAAGAATTTGAACCATTTTTGTTGTTGTTGGGGTTGTCGGCTCACCCTTGAGTGAGTTCAGAAAGAGCACTAGACAGACCAACCTTTATACATGTATGCAGTACATTGGACTATTCCAGTTGAAATTCACACTACCCCTGTGGAAGATTTAGCTGAAGACTTCCACAGAGGGAGTATGAGTTTCAAATAGAATAGACAGTTGAATAAATTCCATTTGAAATACTCACTCCTGTGTGGAAGATATAAGTAAAGCCATAATACAGGGGGAGTATGGGTTTTAAAATGATTACTCTGACCAATTACATTTGAAAAACATACAAAAATTTCACAAAGCAGAATGGGTACCAATGGAGAAAAAAATGTCTGCACATTAGACCCAGTGTCAGCTTCTGAACACCCATTATTATCACAACTATAACAAATCAGAGCAGCTATTCATGAAACTTAAGAGCAGCTATTTTGTATCCAACTTTACTTTGCAATACTTGTTCCCCTCTTGGCTGTTCAACTGAGTATGTTTACACAGTATGCTTGTGCAATGGATGGAAATTACGTGCCATTACCAGCCAGTCCATGCTCGCTCGCTTACGCTAGCTTGCCGCGCGCAATTGATATCAAGTAGCAAGAAATTGCAATGCTGAGTTTGGCGGACAGACTAGACAGACAAATAGCCCACCAAACCTGAGCTTAGTTCCTCTCTTAGGCTAGACTTTAACACCATGAGTACTACCTTCTGAATGGTTGCAAGATTACTATTTTGATTTATGGAGCCAATCAGCAACATGCTAACAATGGTAGTAGAACTGATTAGGATTGAGCTGAAATATTTATAAGCTGTGTTTTAATTGGTCACTCAGATCAATACATCGCGTGATTAACCAATCAGGAATGCTGTCAGAAAGGAGTCGTTATCAGGGGTTAGTTTGTACACCTGTCCAAGTAGGAACACCTACTTTTTGTCAATATTTTGTGTCCTATTTGTTCAATTTTTGTTGTGTGAATAATTTAGAAACTTACACATAGGCAACTGATCCATCATTCGTTTTTTACAGGTATCATATAACTATGCTAAATTCATGTTATTGGGGAAATGAGCCAGTAGTGTTCTCAGATCTGTTGTTATTTGTAACTGATCCTATTTGGCTATTCCATTCAAAATCCACCCTCCCCTTGTGGAAGATTTCGAAAATATCTTCCACAGTGGGAGTATGAATTTCAAGATGGAATGAACGCATATAGGGTACTCCATTCGAATTTCATACACACTCTGAGAAAGATTCAACCTTAATCTTCCACAGAGGATTGGTTTATGTGCTAATTCCATTTGAAATTCATACTTCCCCTGTGGAAGATATTGCCTAAATTTTCCACATGGGGAGTGTGGGCTTTAATTGGAATAGCAATTGTAGCTTCCATTTAGACAAGCAAGTAGTATTCAAACAAATGTTGGAGGATAACGGATTATTAAATATAGATTCAAATTTAATAACTTGGGAAGGTTTTTGATAGTTAGTATAAATTATAATGCTAGCAACATGTCTGCATGCATGTTTTAGATTGCAGATCATGTGCTTGTTGTGGATTTATAAGATGCAAAGGTGTATTTAGATTATATATTAATGTACTGTGAGTAGCTCTCCTTAAAAGTTAAAAGTAATTAAGACAATGAAGTGTCTTACCAAGAAATTAAGATATCTTGTTGCAAGTGGACTAAATGTGTATGACTAAGGACTTTAAGGGGGTACTACACCCATTGATTTTTTTTGCATTTTTTGCATTTTGTGAAGAAATTACAAAAAAAATTGGACAAAGTGGTATGCAAAATGAAGGGCAAATCTTCTCGTTTTATTGATGGTATCGGTATCAATGTAGCTTACATGCTTTTACAGATAGAAGCCAAAAGGAGGTACATCACTGATGATTTAAATTCACTTCATTTTGGAAAGCTTACTATCAACGGATTTCGTTAAAATTTTGGATATGTGTTGCTAACACATTAGGGAAATAAAGTTGATATGTAAAATGGGAATAAGTGGTTCCTGATTTCTTTTATGACTTCATGAACTTGGTGCTCCACAACTATCAAAAAAGGAACTGGTTAAAATGCTTCTATTTTCAATGTTGAGCTATATTTTGCATTTTTAACTTGCGACATTATTGCACTGAAACTTAATTAAGCCATAGGTAACAGGTTACAACAACCATACTACAGCAATGATGAAAAAATTGTATTTCTTGTCACCTATACAACCATATTGGGTAGTTTTCCGTAAGCTTAAGTTTTGTGATTTTGGTAACTATTTTATATTTATTTGTGAAATCCGTCTCAACTAGGCATTCTAAATTGTACTCACCATTTACATCCCAAGGTATATTAGTATATCCACCATGCACTTCTCGATATATATCCAGTTAAAGACAGAATATCAAAATTATGCCTCATATGATATCACAGACTCTCACATGTGTATTCAAAATTGATGCTTAAATTTGACCTGCACCAATTGACCTATAACCTGACATACGGTGACCTAATAGCCTTTTCTTCTCCTAACAACTAATGACTATGCATCCATTGTATAAGTGTTTATTTAATTTATTCAGTGTTATATCATGGTAGGTATTTTGCATGCACCACTATAGATTTTCTATAGAGAGTATAACAAAGGATTTAATGTATTCTATTCATGTACCCTACTTGAACATTTTCAAAAGAATAAATTATGGTTTGTTATGAAACACAGATCTGAGTTACTAGGTTACAGTAAACAAAAAATATATAGGGCTAAAATGACTTACTAAAATTGTTGAAATTCACTTTATATGTAGATATATTTTATAAGTTCAGGACATGAGGTGATAAACATATATATGTACTTAATAAATTTGCAAGAAAAAAAAAGAAGAGGGGTACTGATGAAAATCGGGGTATTATATCGCCTTAAAGGTATACTTCTACTGAAATAGAAGATAGCATGTTGCATGGGTTAATAACACTGCTATCTACTGAAGATAGCACATTTTATGGGTTTACAATGCAGCTGTCTGACTACTGAAGATAGAATGTTGTATGGGTTTACAACACTGCTATCTACTGAAGATAGCATGCTGCATGGGTTAATAGCACTGCTATCTACTGAAGATAGCATACTGTATGAGTTTACAACACAGCTATCTACTGAAGATAGCATATTGCATAGGTTTACAACACAGCTATCTATTGAAGATATCATGCTGTATGGGTTTACCACACAGCTGTCTACTGAAGACAGCATGCTGTATGGGTTTACAACACAGCTGTCTACTGAAGATGGCATATTGTATGGGTTTACAACACAGCTGTCTACTGAAGATAGTTGAGATAGCATATTGTGTGGCCCAGATAGCATATTGTATGTGTTTACAACACAGCTGTCTACTGAAGATAGCATATTGTATGGGTTAACAACACAGCTATCTACTGAAGATGGCATATTGTATGGGTTAGCAACACAGCTATCTACTGAAGATAGCACATTGTATGTGTTTACAACACAGCTGTCTTTCGAAGATAGCATATTGTATGGGTTAACAACACAGCTGTCTACTGAAGATAACATATTGTATGGGTTAACAACACAGCTATCTACTGAAGATAGCATATTGTATGGGTTAGCAACACAGCTGTCTACTGAAGATAGCATATTGTATGGGTTAACAACACAGCTATCTACTGAAGATAGCGTGTGGTTATGGTAACAACATAGCTATCTACTGAAGATAGCATGCTGTATAGGTTTACAACACAGCTATCTATTGATGATAGCATGTGGTAGTGTAACAACAGCTACCTATTGAAGATAGCATGCTGTATGGGTTAACAACACCAATATCTACTAAATTTCATCATTCTATTGCATGATATTTTTCTCAATACTGATGATAATTCTGGCCCTTTTGTTACAATATTCAGTTGCCTTTACAGGGTAATGTAACATCGGGATTATGCAGTCAAACTCCACCGAGCTCCAGATTGACAGGCCTTTTACTTGTATGATTCAATGTGTCACATGATAATGGTTCATTATGACATGCATCCATATTTTCACACCTGCCATCCCAAGTACAACAAAAGCAGTATGTGCTTCACTTATTGCTATCACATACTGCGTTTTACTCTGGGGTCAGACTGGTTCTAAGTAGTTACATCATTTTGACTTTGTGTGCAGACTGGTTCAATAACACCTGCCATCCCAAGTAACAAGGCAGTATGTGCTTCACTTATTGCTATCACATACTGCCTTTTGCATGTGGTCAGACTGGTTCACAATATTTGCCTCCCAAATCAAAGTGCCATATCTGCTATGTTATTAACCTGTAGATACAGTATTTTGTTGATTTTCTGAGTAGACAAATTAATCAATTGTCTCATATTCCCCATCCTCAGTACCCGTTGTGTTGTTTATTTTCAGATACAACCTTTTTCCCTGTGAGGATAAACAATATCTCAAAAATGTGTTTGAACATTACTTTTAAAGTGATTTTTTGCCATAACATTCCCCCTTAGGCCTAAACAAGTGAACTCTTGTTTTCACACATATGCAAAGTAAAAGATCCCAATTCCTATATTTTCAACTATTAGTTTGAATTTCTGTTAAGAGCTGGCAGTAATAATTAAAAACAAAGTAATCCAATGTGCCACCCTCATGGATCAGCAGAGCTCCGGTGTTAATAACCCCGTTAGAACATCTTACTCAATCTAGCTTAACATCCATTGCGTGGATTTACCCAAATTTACATATTTACCGATAATCTTCATTTTTTCGAGAATGATGCAAAATGATAATAACGTTAGAAAAGGTGATGAAATGTACTTTCAGGGCATTATTTTCAGTGTTTTGAGCAATTTTGGATAGTACTTATCAGAAAGTCAGCCAAGCTGAAATTTCCTTGGAGGTATTACGAGGAGATGCACGCCAGAGTCTCGTGTCGTAATAATGGGATGAGAGAAACGGTGCAGTGATGCGAGCTTTGCCGTTTGATCTCTCTGTCACGCGCACTGATTACGGAGATTTCAATGTGATTTAGTCGCTGGTACGGAGGTGTTTTTTTAAGACGCCATGTTTTTTTGTTTAATAGAAAGTTGAAAATGGAATTGAACTTTTTTGAATTTTGTTTATCCTTTAATATCATCTGTAAGGTATACTGTTGATTTGAAGCAGAAAATTCTAAAGACGAAACTGATTTAAGAAAATCGCAAAATATCTCAACCTGATTTAACACTGACTTTCTTCCTTAGAATTTGTGGTATCAAGGTGTTTAAGAATATACTGTAGATGTTTTATGAATTTTATGAAAATTGTCTCTTGGTTTATGACAACATCAGAGTCGTATAGCATGGTGGTTTGTTTAAGCTGATAAGCTGAAAGCACAATTTTTAGAAAATTGAATTCTTAATAAAAACAGAATGTCAGTATTTGGGGGACAATATTGTTTTGATGTTATCATACTTTTTTTTTATTAATACCAGTAGGTAATTAAAAATTAAATTAATTGTACTGTGATTTATTAAGACTGACTTGCTTTGTATATTATGTCTTAACTTATCATGATCATAATCTTGTACACTGACAGAAGTGGTAAATTAATGTGACTAAGAAATTATTTAATGCTGTTAAAATACAAAAAAACATAGCTTCAAATCCAAAGCTTTTCACACCCCAAACAATTTCATTAATAGCATTTCTCTTAGGTCTGTACCATCTGTATTGCATGAAGTTTATTGCTCTGTAAGCTAGCCATAGGCTTCAACATAAAAATTCCCAAGTTCTGAGATATTTTCTCAATATATCAAGAGCATCTTAAGAACCAATGAACCAAAACTAGGCTTGTTTGTACTCATTTTAATGCATTTTTCATGCTGATTCCAAATATGGTCATGAACATTTTCAATTCTTAAATTTTTGAATTTTCAAAAAAATGAAAATTGAAACTTGTCGTCTGCAGTCGACACCCGTGGGGAGAGAGAATTAATGTCTCAGCTTGTGTGTTATCATTCAAATGAAATGAATTTCATGGTCCAGTCATTAACACAACTGTACTTATTTTGAATGTAAATGGACAAACTACTTAGTAATGTCTGCCATTTGTAGCTACGCATACATCGGCGAGTATAAAGTCAGCAATTTCGGACAGGTTTAACCAAAATGTCCAAAATTGCATAACAACCTAAAAATTGTCTTGATTACCTCTGTAATTGTGGACTTGTTTCAGTTATGAAGCAAGTGTACTTTTAAGAGGCCACTTGAGGCAAACTGATGTTATTATTAAATGTAAAAGAGCCCTTCTTGATGCTATATTATCATCTACTTAAATCCTTGTCTTCTTTTAAAGGCAATACAAATGACTTTGTTTTTTTTTAGATGGGTAATTTGTAAGAGGATAGAAATCATCTTGAATTTGATTGGCATATGATTCATATTGCACAGTTAGGCCACTTGTAACCCTCTGGGCACTGTATCAAAATTGAGTTTTTAGATTTCTTAGCATTTTTAAGCTTATTCCTTTTCAACCAAATTGACTATTCTTACCTGTGATTGGCTCAATACATTATAGACCACTCTTTGTAACCAATCAAAATAGAGGTCGATAATTCGGCTGGTCTTGTCCATGGGGCTAAATGGCTGAGCATCTAAGAAAAATTCACTGTGTTTGGCTTAACATTGTACCAATGGGCTACTCCATGTAAAATCCACACTACCCCTATGGAAGATTTTGGAAATATCTTCCACAGGGGGAGTATATTTTTCAAATGTAATTGGTCAGGCTTATTCATTTTGAAACCCATACTCCCACTGTGTTATGGCTTTACCTTTATCTTCCACAACTGGAGTGATCGGTATTTCAAATGGAAGCTACTCAGTTGTCTATTCTATTCAAAACTCATACTCCCTCAGTGGAAGACTTTGGCTAAATCTTCCACAGGGGTTGTGTGAATTTTAAATGGAATATCCAAATTTTGACAAAATCCAAGGTAAGACGATTTCTGAGGTTCACTTCTTTTATTTGACAGATTTTCACAGGTTTCGGAGTCTGGAAAAGGTTGAATTGTCATTTAAGTGTTTTCCCACTTCATTACAAGTATAATTTTGAGTATTTGTCTGGTGAACTATGTGGTTTTTTTTGTGTTAAATTCTGTAAAAGCACCCAAAATTAATTATTTCCACCCGCCGTCATTCTTACATGGTTCTCACTGTGTCTAGCTAACAAATTGTGCCAATTTTCTAACAACTTATTATTCACATTTCATAAAGAGATAGAGAAATAAAACCACAGACATCATTTTCTTTTGTTGTTAATATTAGCATTGCGGTTTGAAAATCTTGTCGGAGAGAAAAAAATGAAGATTTATGCTTTTGAGAAATTGGCGATAATTTCAATATTACTCTTGTGTTGTCGTACAAGCTCAGATCGTTGTCATTTATCTTCATTTGAGTACTGTTCAAGTTGTTTTCTGATTTAGCTGACATAATTTGTAGGTAGGAATGATTAATGGGATGCATTATGTTGTGTGCAAGAGAGTGGTTAATTGTGCATATAGGCTTATAGCTACTGGTTTCACTTATTTTTCTTCAATTCATTTTAATACTCTGCATGTTAGCCATAGGCTTCAAGAGAAAAGTTTTGAGATATTGTCTCAAAATTTCCAAGAGAATAAGAGAACCAATTCCAGGCTTGCTTGTACTTGTTTTAATGCATTTTTCATGCTGAATTATTATGGTCATGACAATTTACAATTCTGAAATTTTTCAATTTATCAACAAAAAAACAAACAAAAACTTGTCGTTTGCAGTCAACACCAGCATTATTGATTAGGAAGGTGGTTTGACTTCAGTTTTGATTTTAATAAGATTTTAATGTTCGGATAGGATTAGTGGCTTGAGATTAATTTCCCCCATCCCAAGGGGTTAGGATTAGGATTAGGATTAGTTAGGGTTGACCAGGGTTAACTATGGTTAACTACGGTTAGGATTATGATTAACTAGGGCTAGGATTATGATTATGTGTAGCAACAACTTTTCTAAAGTTACTCTGGATTAGGGCAGCATTCCTCGAACTAGATGACTTGAACGTTTCTGAAATACTACAAGATCAACTATTATAAACAAATAGACATGAATATTGGTTGACTTAATCAGGTAGTATTAACAAGTAGCACCAGTACAATCATGTTTTAGCATGACGAACGATTATGTGCCGTACATACATATCCCGGCATCACAAGTGTGAGGAGGAACGAGGCGCGAAGTTATTCCTATCATAGACGCAGGGAAAAAATGACTCGTTATGACACCATAAATTTAATGATTTATGCCTCATTGTTTTTGTCAAATAAATGTATGGTGAGGCAGGTGTATGGAAACATGTCTATACAAGTAAAGTATGATGGAGAAAAAGAAAATTATCGTATGATTTATGAAATCTTATAGCGCAATACGTTGATATAATTACACAAACTAGGGATGTAGTACCTGGATATGTATCGCTGTTGGAAGTACATGGGTGTATGAGGCAACAAATGACCTCAACCCCAGATGGCATGGTTCAGTAACTTCAATAGATAGCTATGTCTCAGAATTTGACCTCGTGTGTGAGAGGATGAGTTTTGTACTCAACTCATTCAAAGGTCATTCTTATGATGTACAAATGTATGAGGGTCAAACGACTTTGTACTGATAGATGAGAATGTTTGAGATGCTACTGTATGTGGTGTGTCTGTGTGTGCATTAGCTGTGACTATATTACTGAGGAAAAGGATGTTAAAGGAGGACTGTCTGATTTCATCATGTGCTTTATGAGCATTGGGTTATTCCAGTTGAAATCCATACACCCCCTGTGAAAGATGGAACCTTAAAGGGAGTGTGAATTTCAATGGGGGTACTGGAATGGGTGACTCCATTTGACTTCACTCCACTCCCGTGGAAGATTAAGGTAATGTTTTACATAGGGAGTGTGATTTCATCTGGAAGAGCACAGATGGCAACCTGATAGACTACCAGATGCATGCAGAGGAAGTTTCTTGAGCTATATCAAAAAGCACAAGATGTTTTGATACAAATGGGCCTATTTATATGCTTAATTTATCAATTTATTGAGCAGCTGGGTACGCATTTTGTACAGAAAATCCGCACATGTCCTTTACGTAATGCAACATGACAAACCCCTTTCTGCCATTTGGGCGTTACGCTGTTAAAATTCTGTTGCTCTGACAAAAATGTGATCTAATTCATACATTTTTAATGATGTAAGCATGTCTGATGTAAAGTCGTGTAATTAGGGCACTGATACGAGATGTTTCTCCTCACAGAAAAAAAAAGTTGTCAGTTAGTACTGCTGTCTATTGATGAATTGGTGGATATTTCTCCATCTGGTGTGTGATTGTGTACTGAGTCCCTTACCACTCCATGGTTTTGGCTATTCCAGTTAAAATCCACTGTGGAAGATTTTGGAAATGTCTTTCACAGGGGGAGTATGTTTTTCAAATGTAATTGGTCAGAATTGATCATTTTGAAACCCATACTCCCCCTGTATTATGGCTTTACAGGTACCCATTTATGCAGGTACCCATTTATGCACCAGGGTGGAGAGAGACAATAGAGGTTAAGCCTAGTCTAAGGGCACAACAAGATAGCACCACTGCCTGGGTTCGAACCCTCTGATTATGAGCCAGAGCCTGTACTCCTAGGCCAACATGTCCCCATCAAAGATATAGGCTGTGTGTCTTGAACTCGCCACCCTTAGCGTTACATGACAAATATTATGAATTTTTACACCAACCGGGTTTCTAATTAGATTATCTCGACAATCATCAACCCTAAACTAGCAAAAGTATACATTTTTGGAAAGCTGAAGGCATAAGTAATTCAAATATATACATTTCAACTCATTATACAGGATGACCTGCCAGTTATACAGGGTGGAATAAAAAAGATTTTGATAAAAAATGGGTCACCCAATGCATTGCTTATTACCAACTTAAAGTAATAAACTGGAAGTAAACAACATTCATTTGGTTAGAGGATATGGAGGGCCAACTGACTTTGGAAGAAACCGAAATCACAGCTGTTTGGTAATCTCGGAATATAGGGTGTCCCAAAGTATGTTAGATTTTTTTACAATTCAACATATTTTGAACCTTAACATTTTCCCCCTAATCCATACAGACAAAATATGTCCATATTTAGATTCCTCGCCAAATTTCCCTTCAGAAAATCTATCCTTCGACTATGATAGGATAAGTAATTAAAATTTTACAGTAACTTTTAGATTTTGAAGACATCTGCATTACTTACTACAGTGTTTAATATGACAACGGGTAGTTTTGTATGGAAAAGTTTGTATTTTCTAGACTAAACCAATCATAAATGATTAAAAACAATTAGTAGAATTGTTTAGCTGTAAGGCCATGAGTCTTTTAGATGCTAAATAGAGTCCAAATCCAATTTACAGCCTTTACAGAAGCAGATTACGCACTAAAATACCAATCCCATAGAGTTTGTGTGTACCACATCCCCACCACCACATCCCCACCACCGCCACCCTGCCCATTCTGAATTCTATGAAGCACAGTGTTAGTATTAAAAAAGTTCAAGTATTTATTTTTACAGGGTTGAAAGTGCATTTTATTTAGCAATAAAATGATACCACAAGCATGACGACAACTTCTTGCTTGACAGAGATATCATCATTTCTTTTGAGTCGACTTTGGCAAAATGTAACGTCGCCACCTTTTTTTGGTGGCGAGCTCAAGACACACGACCTATAGTCAAGAAGGAATAGTAAAGAGGGGTTATAAACTTATAAAGCAGCCTTTATGTTTTAAAAGCATGGCGTCTGCAACTTAGCAATTACCTAGCAATTGCCATAGCATATTTGTGGATGTGGGCTTGGCAAACAATGACATAAACGATGAGGTTTAAATATTTGCAATGCGAAATGCGGCTTGGTTGTCATAGCCGTGTGCGTTAAGTCTGTTGTAACGGTTTCGATTTTAAGCAAGCGTGTATTAGGTAATAGCGCTTGAAAGTCAAGGTCAGGTTTGTCAGAGAAGTGGCACGTTTTCATCTGCATAATGACATTTGGGTAAGATATGATGTCATTAATTTGGTAAGTGTTGTTGTGATATAACGGGAAACCAATTTGTTTCAATTTGAGTTGTCCATTTTGTTGTTGAAGTGATCAGCTTGAGAGAGGCTCTCATGTTGCTGATTTGTAAAGTGCTGTGGAGTTCACATTTTCTTTTTATATGAGTCACTCTACCCAGGTATATATGTATGATTGGGGAGCTGTGAAAGGAAGGAATCAATATCACAATGTTGTAATTTCGACATCTTAATCAAAAACTGGTTCTAGTTGCAACAATTATGAGCTGAAAAAAATTCTAGATATTTTGTCAAAATAACAAGAGCTATCTCAAGAACCACTGAACCAATACTACAATATACCAAATAGTGCCAACCTTTTTTTTCCTGCATTAGCTTGTTTGCACTCATTTCAAAGCATTTTTATGCTGATTCCTAATAATGGTCATGGAAATGTACAATTCTGACATTCTTTAAATTTTTAAAGATAATTTGGAACTTGTTGTCTGCGTTGGACACTGGTGTGGAGAGGGTTAGCAGAGCATATACTGTGTTTTAAAGTGGGCAGTTAGGCTTCCATCTTTAGATCGCCACACTCCACCCATATGCAAGGGGGGAGCCGCTGAGCTATTAACTATAATCTTTTATGTTAAAAGCATGTGTCCATTGATTGAGCTTGTTCTTCAAACAAGTATCATGGATGTTACATTACCATAAGTGTTTTTCTCTAGTATGGTGAAGTGTGTGTTTAATCACCAGCATATATTTCAATTATGCTGTAATAACAACGCATTTCATAGTTGCTTGAATGTGACGACCACTTGACCTGTGACCTTTTTGTGTGTTCACCAGGCAGAACTTCCTTGGCGTGGACAAGAAGTTAAAAGTTGGTCATAGCTTAGAGTCATCTTAAGTGGGCTATCATTTCACTAAATCAATAGCTCTAAACATACATTGTCTGAGAGATCAGTCATGTTACTACACGCATTCGTCTTCGTTTCGTTGTCGACTCGGACAAGGTTAGCTGACTGTCTGTGGTTGGGGTGGGTGGATGAATAGATAGTAATGGTAGCTGCTGATAACGTTAAATTGTAGATTTTTATGTGAGTGCAGGGTTGGACGTAAAAACAGCACAATTTATCAGATGTGATGATGTTAGTGGTTTGGAAATAGGTGGATTGCATGAGCTTCAGTATGGTTTTGAGATGTTGTTTGTTAAATTTGGTAAAATTTCAAATTATGCTTAGTTGCGATTTTTGTTTTCAGTCTTTTAAAATGGATTGATTTAAAGCAACATGCATTTGCAACTATGTAATTGACTATGGAAAGGTATTGCGCAAAATCGGCTATAAGTAAGTAGGCTCTTTCGCAATTGCAACATGGGTACCAAGTAATTGCCCCCTCCATGAAACAAGGTGTGGAAACAGAACTAGACCTTGTTTGCAAGGCAACAAGTTTTTAGAAATTTTGAAATCAAAACTTATACAATTGAATTTTCTAAAAATCGAATGACAAATATATAAACACAAGCAGACATAATGTAGCTAAGCCCATAATCACAAGCCTTCAACAAGTTTTGGGATATCAAGGGCTAACTCAAGATCCTCTGAGCAATGCTAGGCTTGTTTATACTCATTTTAATGGGGTTTTTTTTGCGGATTCCAAATATGGCAATGAAAGTTAACAGCTTTGACATTTTTGATTTAAAAAAAAAAATGAAACTGCAGTTGACACTTGATTGGAGAGAGTGAAAGAAAAACAAATTTATAAAGTACTGAAACAGAAAGTTTGTAATAAATAGCCATGTATACATCAATCAAATACGTGTAGGCCTATGTATCAAGGAAGTGAAACACTAAGAACTTCAGTAGTCGAAAGCTGTATTTTGATTGGTTACTGGGGTGATTACATCATGTAGAAAGGGGCGAAGTATCACCAGAAGAGCGTTTTGTGACCCACCAACAATAACACATGCCACTTTAGTTGGTTTAGGTTTTGAAAATGTCCTTTGCTTTGTGTATTAGGACTAGGTTACACACTGTAGGCCTTAATGTGTTATTGTTTGTGTTCCATGATGACGGTTCTAGGAATCCCTCCAGGGTGTGGAATGTTTGTCTAATGTGATGCTATTTTTTACACCTTGCGAAACTATACTGGATTTACATACTGTAAAAGTGTACTTGTGTGCTACATTTTTGGTGTGTTTTTCATGATCTGAATGAATATATAACAATGTGTGATTTGTAAGGGAGCTTAGAACTGAGAATTTAAAGTGAAACAGTTCCAAATTGACATAGACAAAACGTACATTTGTGTAAAGAAATGATCACTTTACAGTTATTGAATCGGTTAATGAATCAGGCCACCAGTAATAACAGGAGAGCTACCAAATGCCCATCTTTTGGGAGTAGCTTTTAGGATATCTTAACATAACATATTTTGTATAATATGTGTTTGCTGCACAATGTTAATGTAAGGAGAGCTACGAATTACACCCCTAAACTGTTTGAGAAGAGCTTTTCAGCAAAGGTCACTCTCCCTGTATCAGGTCATGCTGAATATATATTTTAAGCATAGATCATTAAATGATCTATGTTTTAAATGATCTATGTTTTAAGGAACCTTGGATCCAGAGGATCAGCCATTTTGAAACTTTTGCTCCCTTGGATCCCTCCCAGATCTTGTTTGAATTCTTTCTTCTGTAGCCTATCCACTTCACTTCAGGAAGAAGACCTCTTCATCAACTTTCCATTCCATTTATCTTCTCTGCCAAACTATGGCCTTTTGTGCCGATAAGTTATCCTTTCAGCTCCTGCTTTGTCGTTCTCTTCTTCTAGTTTGTTAGGTCCAATCTGTTGGTCTGTGTATCCATCTGTTGTCATGCCAGGTGTCCTGCCAACCTCCATTTCTTTAATCTGATGGTCATCATAATATCCTGCACTCCTGATTTCTGTGTCAAATCTGGATTTTGTCATCCTGTTCTTCTTTCCACAGCAATTTGTGTCACCCTGAGTTTCTTCTCCAAACCTGTTTGAATATTCACATCTAAATATTTAAGCTTTATTTTGTGATAAATACATACATGATTCATTTGCCAATTAAACCCTAGTTTCAGGTTTAATTTCTCATATATGCTGGGTGTAATCCATACAATAATACAGACAGCCCGTGTTACACAATCCAACACATAATGATACGGATATTGTTTTTCTGTGGTCATATCAAGGTTTCTGTAACATACCTAACTTGTTTCTTAGCTAGCTGCACGCTTTTCTCTCTCCACGGTGTACTGATGGAGAGCCATTTATCCGAGGTGACGTGATCCAGAAATTATGCGCAAGATCTAGATTTCGAGAGTTTAGCGCAAGAAAGCCATATCTGCAATAGCTGCCCTTTACACATTTGACATTTTCTGCATTCTATCTTTTACTCATATGACACCTGGCAGCTATTGCAGTCCAGACATTCATGTACTAACTATTCGATTTAGTCACTTGTTGTATTGATGTTATATGACCAAATGTGTTACATGGAAAAAAGAGGTTTCATGGCATGGAAAGGAATAAGAATAAATGGGTTAATCCTAAAGTCTATTCACTATGTCTTGGTCCATGTGACCTCTTGTAGTGATGCTCTTGTGTGGTTTGTTGGGGGTTATGATGTCCATTCAAAGTGTCTTGGATGTGACCTCTTGCAGTGATTTTCTTGGTAGATGCCGAAGTTTTGATGAAAAATTGCTGTTTTTTTTTTATATGTATGTAGGTTTAAAGGAACAGTGAGATGAAAGTTTTGATGAAAAATGGCCGTTTTTTTGGATATGTATGTAGGTTTAAAGGAACAGTGAGATGAAAGTTGACTAGTGAGATGAATGTTGCCTAATTCCTCCTATAAAGGTGCACTGTGAAGTTATGTAATTGCTATTGGTTTGATAGTTCTATTTGTTTTATAGTTGACCTGGGTCAAAAGAACGGGTGGCTAGCAAACACCCTGTCAACAAGTCAACATTTTGCTTGTTGCAGTTAGACCATTTAAATACAAATAAACATCAAATTGTACATTCAATATAGGATATCTTGCCTGCTTAAGTGCTCAAATACCCCATCTAAGCACTCTTAACAAGGTTTTCTTTAAATATGATATTACAATGCCATCAAAGGTTTATCCAAATGTTATAATAATATTCAACTTGGCCAAAATTGGTGTTCCGTAATGGAGCATACCAGAGTGTAACTCTCCCCCGATTTTGTTTATCGTCAGTGAAATTCCTGCAGGAAACTTGATGTGGTGTAATTTTGAGGGTTGACGATGCATAACCATGGCGATGTTTGTTAGGTGGGATATCCATACGGCCAATATGGATGTAGATCAGTTGTAGATTGGTCTGCATCAATTTGGAACTATAATGATGCACATTGTATGGTTTTGAGTTGCCTACGAGGCTGTAAAAAATATTAAAAACACCATTTTTTGGCCTAATTGGTTCACAATTGACTGGACTTTTTACCAGGTGATGAATAATGGAAGTGATCCATTTAGTTCCACTTCTGATCTGGGTCAGTTGAATTCACTTTAAACCATATTTACAAACCTCCTGTGTGAACATCCCCTATTATGTCAAATAATGAGGATGCTTTAGTTGACTTTAGCTCCATGGCGAGAACAGAGTGAAAATACGAAGGAGAAAGAGCTGATAAGAAATGAAGAAAAGATCGGGGACGAAGATAAAAGTACGAATATCAGCAGGAAGCTGACTATATGTAATTACTGGGATGGGGATTAACCATTTGTGGTGAATGGAAATAAAACTGTGGAAATCTCACAATTGCACAAATTTAGGTCAAATATGAGTATTAATTTTGGATGCATGATAGATGATCTGTTAGCAGCACTCATGGCACACATCTTTTTTGTGTTAGATAATTTATTTCCTTGATATAGCCTGAATGAAAGGCTTCAACGTAAAATAGTTTTGAGATATTTTCTCAAAATATCAAGAGCTTACTCAAAAACCGCTGAGCCAATACTAGGCTTATTTAAACTCATTTTAATGCATTTTCCATGCTGATTCCAAATATGGTCATGAAAATGTACAATTCTGACATTTTTGAATTTTTAAAGAAAATTTGGAACTTGTCGTCTGCAGTCGACATCCATGTGGAGAGTGTTAATAACACAACTACATGTGACACAATCTGATCCACTCAGAACAAAGTTGGAAATTTTGAAAATTGAGTTATTTAATACCATTACTTGTACCTAAAGCTTAAACTGATATTTAAATCCAGAAGTCTCTGGAATACTTGGTTGTAAAGTTATGCACTATGTTCATATGTTTTTCCTCTTGTTCCTAAGTTTAGGCTAAGTTTACCAGTTTACCTATATCTCAGTTTCATTATTGCTGACTTTGGTCTGATTGGATCACATTATATCGTACACATGTGCATGGATCACAGACTTAACGTTCCGTCATCTAAACATTTATTTTAAGGCATAGTTTTTAATATGAGGGCCCTGTGGCGCGAAGGATTAAGTTTATCTTGCGCACAGATCGGAATGATGTTGCCTGATAGTGTGTGTGTGGTAGGGATCATGGTGATGGGTTAGTCTAACTACCTGGACCCCATTTTGTTTTATTCTCACTATGCTTGTTGTAAGGATTTGGATCTGGAGCCAGTGGATGTTGAGAACCTGGCTGCCAGTGCCAGGCTAGAGGAAGAATTTCCCATCATGCCTTGCGTTTACATGTTTCTTAGTTCACTTTTATGAACAGTATTTTATTTTACTGACAGCGAAAGAGAAAAGGTTCTGTGCTCTTTCAGACTAGCAATTGGAACCAAAAACAACAGCAACCTCATTAAGTTAAGAATGTCAGCCTGGAATGAAATGCTTGGTCGAGTAATTAGTTTCAACCATACACTGGAATGCTATTTAAGGTGCTGTAAACAATGGCATTTAATGGTAATGAGTCAATGATACCAATATGTGTGGATTGGTTACGACCCCCTACTGGTCCTTAAGTTTCACTTTGCTGTCTCCATGCACAGAATAGAGAATGAGGGTGAAAGAAGTCGATAAAATTATGGGCATCTTGTATGGGAAAAAAATGATAGAACTTTTGAAATTGGTATGTAAAATGTATTGAAATTAGTAGAGACATTCCTAGTATTGGTTCAGGGGTTCTTAAGATAGCTCTATACTGTAGCTTTGCTCTGAAAAGTTTCTTACATGATGAGTGTGAATGAGTAATAGGGACTGGTCATGTAAAAGTGATGAGGGGGTCACTTTTTCCTTTTGCTTTCCATATGCTCTGCAGTCATTGTTATGTTTTAGGGTTAGGTTTTAATGGTTATTTTTATGGGGCGAGGTTAAGGGTTACAGGTTGTGAGAATGGTTACAGTATTTTTTAGATATAATGGTTAAGTTCAATTCAGATTCAACATCGCAGCGTGATGCTATGTTGTGATGCTTTTGAAACATCGCAGCATCGTGCAATGAAATTTTTAAAAATATACTGCAAAGTTATATCGCGGCACCTCCTTTTATGGTCGTTATGCTGTTATCCACAGTTATGCCCCTCACCTAAGAACCACTTTCCCACATACTACCGTATTGTTTGTAATAAACGCTCCCCCTCTAATAAACGCCCCCCTCCAATTTTTCTGTGAAAAATTGACAAAAATGCGAACATTTCCATGACATATTGTGTAGGTAAGCTTAAAACTTGCATCAGTCATCAGTCACGATCGCTAAATTGAATGGACAAAACCTATTATGACTCAACTCCCATCCATTTCATAGCCTAATTATGGTAGAATTTCACTAATTCATGCACTTACAGGTGTACTTTTGTTGTATTTCCCACGAAAATATCATTTTCCGTGGGCGCCGCCATCATGTATAGTGTAAATCCCTCCTTTTAATAGGAGCACCATCGGGAAATTGAACACAATTTTAAAGCTTTTTTCACTGACAATTCACTTCTAATAAACGCCCCCCTTTTGGAAAAATGCAACGCCCCTGGGGCGTTTATTACAAACAATACGGTATTTAGGATTCACTTATTTTGGTCAAATGGATGAACTTAGTTGAACCAGTACTCAATACACAGACTGTTAAACTACAAACAAAGACATGAGAATATTAAGATTGTGAGTGGAATAAGAATAAGCAGAAAATTACCTGGTATAGTAAAGTGCAAATGAAACCTAATCGTGTCATGTTATGGTCGTGCTAGTTACCTGTGATTCTCTCTGAAACCAACCCCTTTTGTGCTGTTTAATGCTCTACATGCTAACCATAGGCTTCAATATTAAAGTTCTGAGATTCCTTTTTCAAAATATCAAGAGCTATCTCAAGAACTTGTGAACCAATACTAGGCTTGTTTGTACTCATTTTAATCCATTTTTTATTCTGATTCCAAATATGGTCATGACAATGCATAATTCTGAAATTTTAAACAATTTTAAACAAAATTTGAAACTTGTAGTCTGCATCGCCACCTGCATGGAGCGAGTTAAGATGTGAGAATGAATACCAATCGCTATGGGTCGGTTTCTTTTGTTTCAGTTGAGGTGCTTGTTAAGTTTCATTGTTTGTTATTATCATTGTCACCTATTTTATTCATGTTGGAAGATTTACTTTCTTGGCAGTTTGAGGGCAGCATTAAATAGTCTGTGTTTGTGGAGATACTGAATTTACTGCATGGAAGTACATTCTTTCTTGTGAGACATAGACTTGGGAAGAGTTTACCCAATTCATTGAATTTTGCTAATTATTGACATGCAGAACAAAAGTTCTATAAAGAAAGGGGAGAAAAGAGAATTAAGATAGGTAGATGAAACACAGGAGATGAAAAAGAACAGGGGATTGAAGACATTTAAAAGGCCTATTCAGCGATTTGCTCATTCGGAAAATCGTATAAATCATCAAAATTCAGGTTTTTTTTTGTACCATTGTTAGCAGCATCTATGTGCAAACATAGATGCTGATGGTTAAGCCGAAAGCTGTGTCAGGAAGGAGAAAAAGGAGATAACCAAGAAGATTAAGAAATGAGATGATGTGGAAGAAACAGAAGATGAAGAAGAGGAGAACAGGGACAGATGCGGTAGTAAAAGATAACTAGAAGAGGAAGAAAAAGGAAAGTTGGATGAGGACATGAGAAAATGAAGAATATGAAGAAGAAAAGGAATATTGTTTTACCTGAAATCTTACATAACCCTTAATGATCATGCTATAGGTAGAACATTCCAACTGCTCAGTGCCAGAAATGGGTGAGTCCAATAGCTGCCCTGTGAACATTTGGCATGTTACACACAGTATATTGTACGTATCTACACATGACAACTACTCATGGCAGCTATTGTACTTGCCCACTTCTGGCACTGAGCAGTGGATTTGTAGGTGGTAATGGGCTAGCATTCCTTGTAGTCATCACTAGTACTGTAGATTGCTTCAATGGGGGTTACTTCAAAGGTATTTTAAGCACAGACTTTGTAATTTGTACACTGGGAATGGATGAGATTTTTTGGTGACAATAGGCTAATTAACAGTGCTGTCTAGGTATTTGCCACTGCAGACATCTATGTCTTCCCATATTAATGCATTGTTGAAATGGCGCTAAATCACACATAGTCGTTGGGCAGGAAAAACCTACTTTGTGTCATTGGCCCCTGAACATGTTTAAATCAAAACGTCTTATGTAACCTGTTGGTAGTTTTGTTTTAAACATGTTCAGGGGCCAGTGACGCATAGTAGGTTTTTCCTGCCCAGGCACGACATAGAACATTGATATACTTTGCTAAATATGATAGTCATTATGTTCATGGACTATCAACAAAGGCAAATATGTAGCAACTGTTATCACAAACTTCAGTCAAAGCAGTCAATGTCGAACATTTTTGTCAAAATTTTGTGTTTTGTGCTAGTATATATATAGAGGCACTGAATGAGGCATGCTGGGAATGTAATGTAGTCTGCTGTGGGTATTTGCCCAATGAGAATCAAACGTAAGAGTTGCTATAGGCTGTTCTAAGTATTACAATCACACTCTAACAAAATAGGCTGTGTGAAATATCATTACGCTATACATACCAAAATAGACTATTGTATGAAATACCAGACAAAAATAGGCTATTGTGTGAAATACTCCAGGTGATTTTCATGATTCTTTAATAATTAAAGAAACATGGCACGTGTAATTAATACTGTTTTAATTAAAGTGGGATAGCAATAACATTAACGAAAACAATAAAAGGCTGTTCTATGTTCTATTACACCCTGATAAAATAGGCTGTTGTGTAAAATAAAATTACACTTTGAGAAATTATCATGATTTTTCAATAAAAGAAACATGGCATGTGTAAAGAATACTGTTTAAAAAAAATTAAAGTAGCCATATAAATAACATTAACAAACACAATAAGAGGACAAATGACTGAGTAAATTCTTTTTAAAAAAATGGTGCGTTTGTTGATATGACGAGGTGTGGTACACCAAAAATTTAATAAATGCAAATAAGGCATGTCACAGTGGTTCTTCATATAAAGTGCTTTACAGGATAACAAACAACTCAGAACAGGCTTTGTTGCAATCATGTTTGTATATTTAATTTTCCAATAGACCTTTATTTTGTTTCACCCTGATAGGCCTGGTTGCCTTCAGCATGTTCAGCAATGAGTGGAATTATTAATTGAGTAAAAACAGGGTCAGCCAGGTGAAACTAATAAACAAATACCATAGCAACAGCATGAAATGTAAACAAAAGGGGTGGGAGGATGGAAGTGGGGAGATAGTTAGCTGACATAAATAAAATTATCAAAATTTTTGGATGAAATAATAACCTATTTCAGTCTGCCGGTTGCTAAGGCCTTTTTGGGCCGTCAAGGACGTTTTCATTTTGAATGAAATGCTAGTAAACTGACCGTTACAAGCTATCAAAACCATCAAGGTCATTTTCGTTTTTCCGTCATATTTTCCTTAAATCTGCATCAATTTCTTTCTTCTTTACAAATTAAACTTGTTTTAATATGTTGAAACTATTCTGTAATTTATACCGTAAACGGTTATAATTTTGGAGTAATTTAAGAAAATCCGATTCTGAACGGCCCATTTTCAAACGTTCTACAAACTGTGTCACCAACTTTCTGTCAATCAAGAAGTTAATATAAATATTCATGAAGGTCTAAACCATATTTGGTATGCAGTAAACAACTGAGTAACTGCCCATGTTCATCAATATTCAGTAATAAATATTGGCGCCTATTTTCATTGGCCAGGTTTTCATACACATGTGTAGTCTCCAGTAGGGCAGTTTGGTTCCGTTCCTCCACACAGTGTGTGGAGGAGCGTAACCAAACTGGCTGCGGAGGAGACTAACACGTGTGGTGTATGCAAATGACCCACCTACGTCACATATTCACCATGCTGCCTGGATAAAGATGGCGATTGGATGTTATTGTTTGCGCGAGCGAAGACAGGGTGGAAAATGTGACATTTTGGACCCAAAGAAGGCGTAAGTAGATATAAATGTTCGCATATTTCAAGAGTTTAGTAAATATATCGTCAGATTTTCAATAATTCTTACGATCTAATCTAAAAAGCTTACAAACAGGGCGTAGAACCTGACGTAAATTGTTGCCCATGCATGGCCACACTGACCTGGTAAACAGCACTGTATGCAATGCAATGTTTACACATCATCACATGCAATGGTATTTTACACATGATACTCAGCATTTTCTTAATTCTTTGCGACATTTTTGCCCCATTTTTGACTTTTTGAGAGTAACATATTGGACAATTTCTGATATTTTTTGAGCATTAAACGTATATGGTTTGAAAAAAATGTGAATTTGTCCCGTAAAGTTCATGTGAAATGTGTGCGTACACTTGGAAAATGTTATTGAAAATACGAACGATACCAAACTTCTGAAATAATGTCAAAATTTACATCTACTTGCGTCTAAAAAAAAAAAAAAAAAACCCAGTAGAATACCCATAATATTGTGAAAAGAATGTTTCAATTACTTAAGTAATTAATGCACTTATTCAGAAGCTGTAGAAATATAGATAAAGTTGCAAGAATCAAAAGTAGAAAATGCGATCGAAATATTGTCAATCGGGGGGTCACCGATACAAAAAAAAAAATCCTTTCCATTTACCCAAAATATTATCTGAATTTACATTAAAATAGCAAATTTAGTTTAAATACATAAATGGTATCTGGTAGAATACTTAAACAACTCATGATTTTAGCAAGTAGTAAGCGTTTTGAATAAATTCACCTCCCAAACAGCTCCCAACATCAAGATATGTAGTGCGTTCCCCGCAGGTCATGCGAGGTCACTGAATATGCCTGACAGAGCTGATTACGATGGGTAAATTTACCGAGTCAATTTTACATAGCGACGAAAATATTCTATACTTTCGCTTGCTAGAGCCTATATGGATGCTATTTGGCAACAATTTGAGGAAATATTATCTCTACCTAAATCTGAAGTTTCAACGACTACATTTTAATTGATTTTGAAATATGAATGAAAGTTCGTGGTGATTTTTTCCCGAATTGAACAGGTTTGTGCATGAGACTCACATGGCCACTGTGCCGGTATTTGACCATCGCTCGTGATGATTTAAACACTAAATCAAACCTTTGGATGTATGCAAGTAAGATTTTCTGTTAATATGCATCGGATTCTTATTCTTTCCTGTTAAAATTGTCATTCAAATCTGTGCCTTTTCTGCACCATCAAGGGTCAGTGCAGCGTCAGTGAGGGACATGTTACGTAATCCAATTAAATTTTCGTTAGCAACGGGCGATTAAGCCCTTAGCAACTTGCAGACTGATTTGGTGGAGAAAACACAGGAGAAATAATGAAGAAAGAAATGTGTATCATTTCAAATGGGGATGGGTGACTCCATTTGAAATCTACACCCACTATGTGGGAGATTAAGGTCATTTCTTCTGAGTGGGTGGAGGGGGGGGGGAGTGGATTTCAACTGGAAAAACCTATAATATAATCCCAATGTCTTAGATGTTTCAATCTGTCAACAAAAAAGAAACAAACACACAAATTAATGTAAAAAAATAACTGAATCATTTTATGCCAATAAAAAGATGTAATGCTTTATTTTTTATTGTCAAGTATTATGAGATGTATTTTGTGATAAAAGTATGTTTTGTCAAAATTTGCTAACAATTTTCTTTTCTCTTCTGTTCTTTTTCATATCGGTGCCCATCTTCTGACTCCAATTACCTTCCAAATTTGCGCAGGTGAGTTTTGGGTTAAACATAGAAACAATAGAGAAAGAAAGAAAGAATGTATAATAATAATTGAAATCGATACACCTGTTGAAGACATGACACAGGGGATGTAGATTTCAAATGGAGCCACTCAAGCAGGTACCCCATTTGAAACTCACACTCCCTTGTCTTGTCTTCCATAGGGGTGGATGGATTTCGACTAGAATAGCCAAATATCAGTGAGGATGAGTTAAAGATCTTGATGATTAAAATACTGCCATTCATTTGTCCCACGTACAAACACCACAGGCTTGTTTTCTTGGATATTGACTTGAGAAAGTGATTGGTCATAAGGTGGGGGTATGTGACTTGCTGGTTACTGTATCTTCATCTAGCAATATTTTGCTATTCAATTTGTGCAGTGATCAGGTTGATTATGGTTCAGGTTCTTCTCATGTGAAACATTTTGAATAGTTTGGTAAATGCTTCAGGCTTGATCAGCTGCTATGATCCCCCCTTCCCCTCCACCTCCTCCCCTCCTCCTCCCTGAAAGGTATCCCATATCTGGCTGCATTCTGTTATAACATTTTTAAGTAGGACCTTATTTTTAAGGAGAACCAATTTTGACCTGCATCTTGTTTCTAATCACCAGTGACCTCACTCTTGCACACTTGTCACTCTGCTATTCCTCCAATCAATCAAATGTACATTGGTAGATTTAGTGTACAAAAAAACAACAACAGCATAGCCATTGCTTCTTAGTACCCATCACTTAAGTTGTCCCTTAAGGTTAAACAAAGTGTTGAAGGGCTTTACCTCCAGAAAAAATATATTATTACCTTATACGTAAGAAAATATGTCTACTTATCATGTGAAAAAAAAAAATCCGGAAAAAATGTGTGAAAATGTGTTTTTAGCCTATTTTTTAGCTCTTGTCAAGCACTATTATTCGATTTGTTTACAAGCGCCAAGCAACTGTCGTCTAGGAGAGTGATTGACATCTTTATTATTAGAGAAGAATGGAATCTGTATAGTTCATGAATATTCATGTAGTATTTATACAACCTGTATCCCAGCCATTTTGCTTAGCTATCATAATCGCTCATATATCGACGCCCATATGATCCATGGTGTTAAACTGATATTCAGCAACTTTATATCTCTCGATCTTTGCGATCCGAAATATTGAATTTCAACTTTAGGCACATCTCTAGCAAGATAATTAAATACCTGTCACAAATAGAGGTCTTGAAATGTTACTTGCAACGTTAAAAATGTGAATAGAGAACAAATCGGGTTCAAACATGCTTCAAAAATATGGTAATCGCGTAAGGTAATTGTCAACGCCTACTACCAGAATAGCCGGAAGAGGGCAGACTTCATAAGGGAGTGTTCATAATATATTTTAGTGGGGGACAAAGAATTTGGAAATTATTTCGGGAAATTTCCTGGGTTTTTGGTTTTGTTTTTTTATTTTATCTTCCTGTTCGGGTGTTTCAGTTGGCACATTTTCGGGTCATTTTCGTGCACTTCACAGGAGTTTTTTCGTGGCTTCTCTGTAGCTGTCGTGTGTCTTTTTCCCCACGTAGGCCTACAGGGTATAAATAATAAATGAATAATTATATGAAAAAAGAATCTGGAACTTCAACGTAAAAAACAAAACAAAAACAAGACAAACTGTACCCTGCTAAAAATATCAACCCCTATCCTCTCTGAGAATAAAAATAATAAGACTCCAACCTCACCTGCAAAAAAATATTTTTTCGGGGGATAATTTTGGATAAGTTCGGGCCTATTTTATTGCGACAATTTTCAAAATCTATAAGGTGAAATACGGTGTCGTGGGGATGTGCGGCAGATTTAGGGTGCATTTTCAGCCATTTAGTTTAGACTCTGTTGTATTTTTAGCCATGATTTTATTGACCCTCAGTGTCTTGAAAATTAGGTTTAAGAAGGGTATTTTTCAATGATTTTCTCGAAAAAGTAAAAATTTATGAAAACTTTCAGTCCAAAAGTTGATACAATTTTGGGTCTGTTTTATTCAAATTTGGTTTAAAATCGAACCGTAGTTTTTCGGAGTCACAGCCTCACATCCTTACCCAAACCAACTTGAGAAGGTTCCCCGGGTGTGTGCAAATTTGCAATTTATAGGCCTACACTCATCATTTAAGCCTAAAATCAAAGTGTTAATACCATTAACACTACCATGGCCTGCTTTTGTCGTGATGACTGGCTTCCAAAATGTAGGCCTATTTTAAATTATAAATCTGGTCCCGCTAGAGGTGTGTTTTTACCATGGAGGTCTCTCCTCGGGTTCGTGGATGTGCCACAGTTTTGGGGTAGGCCTACCTTTTCAACGACTATGATGGGTGGGTTTACAGCGAAGACCAACTTTTGGGCGCATTTTGGCAAAAGTGCCCAATAAAAAAGCGCCAAATTAGGCCAAATGTGGGTGACTTTGATCCTCATGGTACAAATGTTTTGAAGAGACCTACCGAGGTGTTTTTTATAAAAAAATGGTCGGGCCTGCTAAAAACCTCCCGAATCAAGCATGGGTAGGCATACCAAAATGCCTTGAGACCCCCCAACCCAGCGCCGGGACCTCCATGACATGATATTCTCCATGAGTCCACCAGAAAATATAAAATATACATTTTGATAGGCCTACTAGACCTATATTTGTCTGTAAACCTTTCTTGTAGTTGGCTACCGAGATGTCTACCGTGATGACAGTAGCGTAGCTGCCGGGGGGGCAATTGCAAAATTGCCTATTTGGGCCCCCGCCCCTAGTGCAAGGAAAAAAAGAGGGAAAGAGGGTGGGTCGCGGGGGGCGGAAGCGAGGAAAAAAGGAGGGGCAGAGAGATCCCGGGAGAGAGATGGGGAATCCAAACGATATGCAATACAGCTCAATAGGCCTACCATATACGATTATTAGCAATAAGCCTGGCAAAAGTTGTCTATTTGGGCCGCGGCCCCCAGTGGGAAATTTGGTGGATTTGGGCCCCGCCCATAGGGCCTACAGTCTTGCCCCTCCTGGAAAAAATCCCAGCTACGCCTGCTGCGTGATGATGTTGCAAAGTTATGGAAGTTCATTCATAAATTTTCCATTTCCACTCGACAACAACCCGGGACAACAACAGGCCAGCACGCAGCGCCAAGCAGTAGCTAAATCCCCGAGCTAATCAGAGACATGTGCGCTTCTCTTTCAACAGAAAATATGTGACCATGTGACTGACACGATGTACGCTTCAAATAATTATGCTCTCAAGGCCGAAAGTATGATAATGGCAAATATTTATAATGAACACTCCTTATTTAGCCACACCTCAGTTCCTTTCTCGGGTTGCCTGGTATATCAGCAAAATCCTACACCTATCGCCTTCCCTTGGTAAAATCCCTGATAAAAACTCGTGATATTGAAATTGAATTTCAGCGCCAGAACTTCCGTCATTCTAGCATCATGGATGGATATGCAGTGGCGCCGCTAGGGGAGGGGGGCAGTATTTCCCCCAATATTTTTTCTTTCCCACCCAGTTTTTAGGCAAAATCCCCACAATTATGTAATTGTCCACTTTTTATGCAATTTAGTGCAATGATTTCCAAGTGCCCCGCCTCAAATTCACTTCCCCCATGCCCCGCTGAAAAAAAATTCTGGTTCCGCCACTCACGGGTATGGCCATAGCTAGGGGGCTTTCCCACCCACCCCCAGTTGCCCTTGGTTATGCTGGACGTACGGTATGAGAAATTTAGAGCTTGTTCAATTCCACCAATTTTAGAAATTTTAAAGGTAGGCCTATATACAGTGTATATAGCCTATTAAAACGGATCACAGTCAAATAAAATATCGTAGGCCTAATAATTTTACCAATGGCATTTATTGAGCTGCTCCTATGGTTTAATATTGATATTATATAATTGAGCTCCTTGTCAAGCTCCTGAGTACAGGGACTAACTGAGCTCCCCGGCGCTTTTTTCAGAAATGAAGGCCTGGCCTTAAATGAATAATTAAGATTGAGGCAGCCTTTTGTTTCATTTTACAGAACTTTTTTTTAATCCCCCAAAATTAGTGGGTTTTTTTTTAATGGGGAGTAGGCTTTTAAAACGAAATTCAAATTTGGCAATATTTTCCATTGCTTAACGAATTGATCTCATGTGAAAATTCCTAAACATGTGGCCAGAGCGGGATGAGTGGTATAAAAATCTTAACTTGTGAGAAAGGACGTAGGCTCAGGCCTATGGGGTTGTATGAGGTTGTGGATCACGAAATGCCCCTTTAATGTGTGCTAGGTAGGCCTAAAGTCATTCTTCCTCCCTTTCGACATGCCAAAATTTATTCCCCCCCGCCCCGCTTGCCAAAAATTATGTTCTCGAAATCGAAAGGCTGTGCAATCAGTAGGCTCTACCGGTATTAGCAGAGCTATTAGCCTACTAATTATAAGCCAAAATTTCCAAGCGACTCGCTAAAATCGCTTGCCTCCCGCCTCGCCAGCCAAAAATCACTTGTCCGCACCCCCCTGGACTGCCAAATTTTTGTGGCCCCTCCTTGGCCTGCCGAAAATGCCCCACCCCCTTTGCATAGGCCTAGGCCTACGCCTATAGCCTATGCCAATTTTTGGGATCCCCAATTTTCATACCCATACCTTAAATGGATTTCTAAATATCTACCTGTTGCAAGCGCAGCAAGCATGAAAATGTGCACATTTTTTTCGCTACCTAACTAACTACCCCCCAACATTTTCCCTTCCATGCACCAGGTTCATTGGCGCTAGATTTTAAGCTAGAAAATACCTAAATATTTTAAAATCCAAACTCGTCAACACCACTTTATCAAAAAAATAGAGCACCTCGTATCACGTAAACATAGTAATAAAAAAAAAAAATGAGTGTCACTTCTGTCCAAAAAATTTCGAATTTTGGCCTTGAGCAGCGACAATCAGAGGTAAGAAAAACACAGTATGACGCAGCTTGAAATATAGAATCACTATATCAATTTTGAAGTTTGTACTTCAAAGCACAAGTCAAACGAGGTGAAATGGTTCTAAAAAAATTGATTTCGCTGTATCTTTTATCGCGAAACTAGACAATTTGACAGCAGCGAGTCGGAAAATAGCAAATATCTCAATTTTCTGCTATCGAAATAAAAATTTAAATAGCACCTGCATATAGAAGAGGGTTTATAGAAATAATGTAGGTCAGAATTTTGTCTATGAAATCGCACGGAATTGTTATTACTGGTTACAAAACGACATACAAGTGGAGGCCATTTTACTTCAAATTCGCAAACATGTAAGCTTACTAAAACAAATCGAGACAAGCAATATCAAGAATGAATATGCACATTCTTTTATTGACTTGTTTGTAATGTCGTCGTAGTTCCCAACAAAATCGCCACTTCCACTGAGAAATTATGGCCGTGTTCCCAAAAAATCTTGATGCTCGGATATTGAAAAAAAAATTGAAATGTTTGAAAAGTACATTTCTTTTTGAGCCAAGTGGAAAATTCAAGCATAATAATAACCCTTACACTTTCAGCTTTTAGACGTAGTTTATGCTTTTCTCTCTCTCGATATTTATTTCCAGAAATAGATAATCTTAAAGGGGGCTACATGCAGTCTCATTCTGGATCGATCATTGCAAAGTTTAGTATAACCTTAAGGGGTTGCAACCTTGTATAGGAATCAGGTGATAGTGAATGGAGTATAGAGATGCTACAGATGACAAATGCCCACTTGCTCATCTTTTGCAGGATTGTGCAACAGTTAGTCTCTTTTGCATGCTTTGTAACTGCATGCGTATGGAGTGAGAAAGTTGTTGATCAAGACTGCTAACAAATACAAGGGTTCTATTAGTCACTTTTGGTGGATCCTCTTCTAGTGTGTGGATCCAAACTTGTGCTCGCTCTTAATTCTGATATCTGGTCCTTGTCTGAAAAACTAGTACTATGAGCTAAAAATGAGCACAATACTCTGACTCAATAGACTTGTACAAGCATAAAATGGCCTTTGAATACTTTGGGTACTATAACTCGTACACCATATTATGAGGTCAAGTTTTGAGCTACCACAGTTCATTGGAGTTGATATAACTTTGCCACTGCAGGTGAGGCTATTCTTATCACACAGAGTCTTTGATAGAGGCTAAACAGGAGCATGATGGATAGGTAAAAACTAAGCTAATTGACAGTTACGTTAGCCTTGTGATCATCAGATAGAAGACCTCTTCAACCATTGGCTGTGTAAAGGTTAACCGAGATGAGTAAAGGTTACCTCGTGTCCATCGGCTTTAAGCAAGAGGCGGTGCCATTAATCAACGCTTTTTACCAGCCACCTTATTGTATTCACCGGTTGTCATCATCATCATTCCCTATGGCATATATTGTATAATTTATCTATGGATCTAATAATAGGTCAACTTGGTGTTTAGCCGTTGACCGGATTATGATGCCGAGCAACTGGTCGTTATGAACGCTGGACAGCACTCGGTCATTTGTTCACCTGTTTTGGGTAAAAAGTAAGAAACCGGTTTAGTAGAAGTGAGAAATGCTGAGCGGTTTTACCCCGACTTATTTGTCTAATAAAGCGCAAAATTGTGACTAAATTGAGATTGATGTGTTGATATAGGTCAGCCTCGTTTTGTCACAACTAAGTGGATGAAGATGGTCTTATCTCCCAAGTAAGAAGGCTGTATCTGGCATCTTAATTGCTTGTAGATACTGTGCTCTAGTTTGGAAGCAGACTGATTCAAACACTCCTGCCTCCCAAGTGCAAAGACAGTATCTGCGGTGTTATGCATTAACTTTCGCCACACGGATGTCGACTGCAAATTTTCAAATTTTGGAATTGTACATTGTCATGGCCATATTTAGAATCAGCATGAAAAATGCATTAAAATGAGTACAAACAAGCCTAGTATTGGTTCAGTGGTTCTTATGAAAGCTTGTGATATTTTTAGAAAATATTTCAAAATGTGGAGCTTTCATGTTGAAGCCGATGACTAGCATGCAGAGCATTACCAGTTACTGCATTTAGGTGTGGGAGGTTAGTCTTGTTAGATAGCAGGTAGGGCAACCAGATGAGAGAAAACACACAAGGCCTAGATTTGTTTGTTACTAGCAGGTGCCTGCCTTTATAGGTTGGATACAAGGAGGTCCAGGGGTATTGTGAGGAAATAATGATCCAAGGGGAAGATGGGAGTCCAGACCAGGGGTATTCATGAAACACAAGATGCTGGCAAGTGGCATGCTATTTGTTTAAAAGTGATAGAACCAAATGTGTCTGGGTATGATCCTTGGGCAGTGGTGTGCTCCTCTTCCATTCCAACTATCACAGATTTTTTATAACTGCCCCAAGAAAGCCTATCCTAGCCTGTCCTATCCTAGCCTAGCCTATCCTAGCCTAGCCTAGCCTAGCCTAGCCTATCCAAGTGCCAGTCAGCCTTCCATTTGCCTGCCAGTCACAGTGGAATTTAGAAGGTTTTATGTGTCCTAAATAACTTCAGTAGGGGTATCAGTAGGTCAGGTGAATCAACATTTCTCCCCCCACCATTTTGAAATGTATCAGTAGTTGTTCTGTAATGACATCATTCGTGGGAATCCCAATTTTCTATAAGAATACCGTAATAAAATTATTTTTCAGTTTTGTTTTGTTTTGTTGGATGACATAAGCAACTGTGGCTTATAAAACTGATCAAACCATTTTTCACCTTGATGTGGCAGTGTCATCAACGCGTTGTCTAAAATCATGTGTACGCCAGCATTTTGAGGGAACGCTAGCGATTTGAAGTTGCGCAATGACATCACTGCCACATCGGAGTGAATAATGGTATAGTTAGTTTTTGTGTGAGGTGTACTATATGATACATCCTTTTGCTGTCGGGATTTCAGAGCAGGTGTGTGTGAAACGAGGAAAGAAAACAGGAAAGTGATAATAAAAGGCTAGGATCTCTGTGATGTGTGGAACACAAAGAACAGATAGGATGTACTTAATATGGGGAGTAAGTGATCTGACTACAGACGAGTTTGTGGATTCGTTTTGTTGTCACCAACTGATGAGAAATGTAGTGCAAGGATGAGGGAGGATGGTGGACTTACATGCTCATCCGTCAGTACTCAGTTTGTTAACCCCCAGTTGGGTTATGCAGAGAATGACCTATGAGTATGTTGGGTACAATATTTTACTGGGGTAATGAGAAAAATAAGTGTGTTCTCCTAATAACAAAATCTCTGATTTGATATCGACAAATGGGGATGAGGCTGTAGATCGGGTCGCACCCCTTTAAGACCGGGCATACTTGTTGTGGACTCTTCCTTCCAAAAGTTTGATAATAAGAATTGAAGGGCTCTAAAAAGCCACACAAATGTCAAATTCACAAACCTCTCCTTTAAGAACAAATGAACAAATCTTACAAGTAGTGACCGACAAGTAGGAAACATAAGGATTTTCAATTGGCAAGTGGCTGAGGAGGCAAGGTAGAGAGTAGCAAACCAGTGAGTGTGGTGTCGGCGATGAGAGAGATGGTACCAGAACCCAATTACCTGTTAATTCCAAGCCTCCACCTGCCAGGAAGTTAATTTCCTGGTTGTAGAAAATGACAGGGAAATAAGGAGGATAAAGAAGAAGGAGGAGGAGGAAAATGAGATGGGTGATGAGCTGAGATGAGGATGAAAACATGCGGTGAAAATATTCTGGTCAATTTACTGGTAGTATCGCCTGATTGGGCTATTATTCCATTTAAAATCCACACTACCCCTGTGGAAGATTTAGCTGAATAGAATAGATAATTGGGGTAGCTTCGATTTGAAATACTCAATCCAGTTGTGGAAGATATAGGTAAAGCTATAATACAGGGGAGTATGAGTTTCAAAAGGATTAACCCTGACTAATTACATAACATACTCCCCTATGGAACATAATTGGGGAGTCTGCCTGTTTTGGGGGTACAATTGTGATACAAGATGTTCATGATACTCCAATGCAGTTTGAGAAAAAGTTGCTGTATTTGATACTTAACACATAACATGTTATATTGCACTACAGGGGTTTTGAGTGAAGTTGCTATCTGAGATAGAACATTTAAGTGCTGCATCCAATATCTAAACGATTCTTTATCCCCCCTCACATAAGACATCAAGTTGTCTACATTGTAACAGCTTGTTGAAATTGAAAGCAAGAAGAAAAAGTGAGAAACGAGTGATTAATTGAAAAACGATGTGTAAGATTCGTAAAAAAGGTGATCTTGTCAATTGCTCTTTAGCATCATTCTAAGTGGCAATGTAACCGCCTACTTTATGGTATGGTGTGGAATGTTTGAGTTGAACGAAGCATTCTGGGACTTGTGTTGATTTCAATTTGGAAAAACCAAAGAATGGGAGAATGGATGAATTAGGTGAAGAAATGTGGTTGAATCCAAAAAGAGTGTTTTAGCTAAATATGAATTGAGGATAGGTGATTTACTGGTTAAGTGTTGATGAAGTGTGTGGGAATGTGTGTTGGTATCTGTGACATAACCCCCCGGACATCTTGCACATCCTCTGAGTCATCTTGTAGTACATCCCTGTAACATACTGACTGATTAGATATTTTAGATTTTTAGTCCATTTGTGACCATTTTTGTCAAATTCCCCCCTCCCCCTCAAAAATAAAATCTTGGGTATGTCACTGGTTGGTGTATATGTGTTGTCCAAGATATATTTATGCAGACAAGACTAAAGAGAGAGTGCAACATATGTATTTGTACATGCACATCGACTGCTCAGTGCCAGAAGTGGGTAAGTGCAATAGCTACCATGTGTAGGGGAGTACAATATACTGTGAGTAAATTGCCAAATGTTCACAGGGCAGATATTGCACTAACCCACTTCTGGCACTGAGCAGTCGACATGTGCTCGACGTCCATACACATATGCATGCATAATTTTTCTGTGCGAAAAAAACAAGGCCATCAAGATAAGAGTTAGGATTTCGGACAAGAAAACCGATTGCCGGTTTTGAAGAAAGTAATCCAAATAGACCGAGTACTTCAACTTCCCTATTCAACCTGGGTCATGTTTGCAGAATCTACTGATAACATTGTAGACCTATATGCAGAGGACTATCAAGGAACAGTGTAAACGAGTGAATACATTCTCCTAAGACTTCTCTTGAAGTACAAATTTGTGATTTAAAAAACCAAATCATGATTTTTAGTTACTGTTCTTTTACTCCTGATTTCAAACAACTACATATTGACATATTCCAGTTGAAATCCTGTGGAAGACATTAGCACTGTCTGATTGTAATGCTGCCATGGTGTGATTTTTTCAGGGATAAAATCAAAACTCGACCGCCAGTTAACCACCGGTTCCGTTCAGTTTCCATTGTTTAGTACAATAGAAACCGGACGGAACCGGCGGTCAACTGCCTGTCAAGTTTTGGTTTCATCCCCTAGTACATAACAGTCATGACTATTGTGAATTTCTAGGGTTGCTAGTACTAAAATATAACTGTTTAACAATAGGAAAAAATGGTGGCTCTGAAAAGGGCTGTTTGCAAAAGACTGTCTTTTGTCCATGGGTGTTTGTCTGAGAAAAGCTGTTTGATGTTTTTTGGTCTTTGTGTCATTCTTTTGAAAATTGAGCAGGACTTTATCCTATAGAATGTAGACAAATTGGGCTTGCTCTTCTCATGACACTGGTGGTGACTGGCTTTCTGTTCTACCTACCATTTCTACAGGTGTACAACGTATCAGGTTATAAAAGCTTTGTTCTTATTATTGCCGAAGTGTTTTCTTTGCATCATTAGCCCATTGTCAGACAAGTGATTCTTAGAAATAATGATAGGGACATAATTCCGTAGAATATAGAAGAATTGATGTTGTATCATGTCATAGCCCCGTTCATAGCACTGATGCTCACTTCTTATTCTTTGTTCTACCTACCAATTTTACAGGGTGTACAATGTATCAGGTTTTAAAAGTTTGCTTGCCAAAGATGTTATCAATGAAAGGGTTGTTCAGAGTGGTGCCACAATGTTTTCTTGACATCATTGACTGTCAGTTGAGACTGGTAGATAAGTTGATTTTCAATGTTATCTTGTTACACAGGTAATCCAAGTAATTGATTAGGTGATGGGGTTGATTGAAGTTACAAATATTTGCCGCAACTCGATGCCTGGCTGGGGAAACTCTATCGAGTTTAATTAAACACAAAATTGGCACCCTAATGAAGGGCGGGGGTTCATTGGACAACTTTGTACACTTTGGGATATGTGTATGTGGTGTTCTGTGACACTCTTGATGTCAGAATTGGTTTAGTTTTTGTGTTCGTTACAAACGGTAGGTGTGGTGTTCAGTAACAGAATGGTTCCAGAGAGACCAATGGCTTTCTTTTCTTTTGTACTTTGTAAAGTATCTTGTGGTGACTGTGATCATATACCGTGCCAGCTAGTGAATGTTACTTACCTTATAAACCAAAGACTCCCATTATATCTATGGTGAGCAATTTCTGTTGTGGTTGAAGAAGAATATATAGAGAGAGTATATGTTGTATTTCTAGTATATAGTTATCCCCTTATTCTAACTGATTTGCTGATCGGTCCAATTGATAATGAAAACTTCTTTTTGGCCAATCGGCAGGTAGTTCTCATGGGGTTAAGGTTAGCAGCAGAGAAGATGTCTTACACTTCCCACAATGCACTGCTTCCATCTCAATGTTCTGTACTGATTTGCAATTCAGTTAACATGGGTCGATAGTGACAAAAGGTACTGCAATGAAGAAGATACATCCAGATCTTGCAAATTCTGTTTATATCATGACTATCGACCCATGTTTTTAGCCAGTTTGAGTTTATTCCAACTTGAAAACAAATGGAAATGTTCAAAGTAACAGGGAGTGTCATCATCGAATGAAATGAGGTGATATATCATGTTCTGGAGGATTCTGGGAAGGGTAAGTTATCTTCTTTGGGTTAGCAGCTACTGGTACAATTTGATGATAAAGTGAAATTCAAGGTCTAGGTACATTGTGATGTGAACTTGGGGTGAGGACATGTATATTTTGACAGGCTTGATCTCAGTATTGTGTCTTGTAATCTATTCCTGAATACATCACCATCATACTATCCTTGTGTTTACCTATTCCTGTGATCAGTTGATCAAGTTTGTTTATACTAGGCCTTCTCTGATGTCAGCCAATGAGTTGAGATGGTATAAGCATGAACTGAGACTGGTATACATTGCGATGTTCCATTTGAAATCTATACACCCCCTGTGGAAGAGCTGACCTTAATCTCTCAGTCTCACACAGGGGGTTGTAGATTGCAAATGGAGCCATGCATTCAGGTAACCTCATTTGAAATTCACAATCCCTGTGTGGAATATTTAAGGTCATGTCTACTCTAGGGTGTGTATGGATTTCGGCTGGAATAGCGCATTGGCATATGTGTTGGTATGATGATGGGGAAGGTTGGTCAGTTGCTCACAAAGTGAGAGGCCTAACACACATAGACAGCGCCATCTCAGAGCGAGCCTAGTTTAAATTACAATGACAACATTGATAATGTAGTTGTTATTCAGTATGCAATCTATCACCCAGTCATCGTGTTGTTGAATATAGTTTGGGGCGTGGCAATGATGCATCCAAATATGGTACGGAGATGTCCAAATTTGGAGGTGCAATGTCTAAATTTGGGTGTGACTACTAAGTCCATATATGGAGACTTGGTGATGATGCCCGCCTACTTTTCAGTCATGTAGAGAAGACAAGTTCATTGAGGAGTGAGAAGGTTAAAGGGGACATACAAAAATAATGATTTGTTTGTTGTATTATGACAGTGTTATTTACCTTGTGTGAACTGTTGCACAACACTTTTTTTTTCTTGTTAGGTTTAGGTTACAGGAACTGAAGAGTGACATGGCAATCAATCATAAGCATTGTGATGAGGCCAACAAACAACACGTATATTTAGCCAAGTTGGCGGTGTATATTCCATCACCGCTGTGGGCATCAGGGTCGGATCCAGGAATTTTTGATAAAGGGGGCGCCTTTTGGTCGACGACGAAAAAATGTGTTAAAGGGGTTACCCCTCGAAAACTCAACGGTTTTGGCCCATTGTTTGCTGTTCATGGCCAAATTTGTTCCTTTTTTTAATTTCTTACAATTTTTGTATTTTTAAGTTACGGCGCCTTTGCTAGTCAAAAAATAGAGGCGCGGCAAGGCTGCGCCCCCCTAAATCCGCCCCTGGGCATGCGGGGGTAGGGAGTATTTCTAGATCATATCATCATATAGTTAAAATAATGAACCCTGTTTGAAAAAGAGCATGCAGAGAGACAAAAAATACTATCTTTTTGCTGACGAGAATACACATAGTTATGATCGATGTGCTGTGAGCAGCATCGCATCTGCGGACAATTTTTTTTTTACTGAATAGAATACACATAGTTATGATCTATGTGTCACTAGGATCCACAACATGCTCATCTATCAAGGCACAGTTCTTCAATCCCAATACATTTGTACATTCATTGAATGACCGTTGCAAATTTGGGTATTAAAACTCATACGCTGCAACTTGAGGTTAAATCTCACACTATGATTGTTTAATTGCGGTTATTGAACTATGCCATTGGTATGAGGCCATAGTGGTCCATAGTGTGTTGTGAGCAGCATCTGCGGACATCTGGTGACGATTGGGATGCATTTGACTGTTAACTTACATATGTCTGTTATGGATTAGTGTTGCACTAATTAACCAAGTAATCGTCAGGGGGATTTACGCAAAAGTTATTGGGCTGTCCCAGTTGAAATCCATACCCTACCCCCATGGAAGACATTGACCTTAATCTTCCACACATGGGTATGTGTGTAGATTTCAAATGGAGTCGCCCATTCTCAGGTTACCCCATTTGAAATTCTCTGCACCCTGTGTGGAAGATTAAGGTCATTGCTTTCATGGGGGGGGGGTGTAAGGATGTCAATTGGAATAGCCCATTTCTTACTATTTGATATTAATTAGGTATTTCAAGATGTTTTTTGGTTGTCTATAGGTATGGGATGTATTATGAAATGTATGATCAAACATAAATGTTTTAGAACAAGTTTTTCAACTCCAATATAGAATGACCTTTGAATATGTATTGGGTGTACTATTCTCATACCCCATAACTGGAGGTCAACTATTGTGCTATGGATGTGAATAGGGTTATTGAATTGAACTGTTGGAAATGAGACAGCTACATGTAGGATAGTGAATGCATGTCATTTTGGTCCAAAATGGTGTGACATTTGAAAAAAAAAAGCATTCCTATATTTAAAAAAAATTCTAATGGTATATATTCATCATCATTGTCATCATCATCTTCCTCATCTTCTTCCTCCTCATCTTCTTCCTCATCATCTTCTTCCTCATCATCTTTTTCCTCCTCTTCATCATCATCATCATCTTCCTCATCCTCTTCCTCATCATCTTCATCCACCCTCTTCCTCACCATCTTACTCCTTCCTCTTCATCCTCTACCTCCCTCCTCTTCCTACCTACCATCTTCATCATCATCATCATCATCATCATCATCATCATCATCATCATCATCATCATCATCCTTACCATCATCTACTAGCATATTTTAACGGACATGCAAGTCAACACACAGCACACAGTTAACAAGCAATCTCATCAAGGGATCCGATGTCCTGTCATCATGGGTGACTTGGATCTAATGACAAAGTAATACTTGAATAGTAAGATCTGTCAATGGTCTACAAGGCTAGCAGTGTAAACATGGGTTGAACCAGGCATTACTACAGATACCAGGGATGCCTCCAAGAATAGTATACATACACTATGAGCCAAAATACTCTAATTTCCAATGGCATAGTTCAATAGTCTCCATTCAACATCCGTATCATTTAAGTTGACCTGAAGTTGGTGGGTATGAGTTTTATTACCCAACATATGCAAAGGTCATTCTGTGAATGTACAAGCATACTGGGGTGAAAGGAACTGTGTCCTGAAAGATGAGCATATGTTTGAAATCCCAGTCACTTGGCATATCCAATAGTCAACTTCCATATGATTATACTGTAACATTTTAGTGCTCTTTGTACTCTATGCTGAAGAAAAGAAAATTACCAAATTATATTCTTTGTGTATGTCCATGTACAGATGCAAGGAAGCTTAACATTCAGTATTTCCATGTTCAGGTGTAAGGAAGCTTAAGATTTAAAATTAATGATTTTATGTCCTTGCAATCCAGAAGTATCTAATCACTGATTGGTTTGCATTTGACAGATGAGGAGTTAGACAAATCTTCGGATTAATAGCGAAGCAAATGTTAGAAAAACACATTAAAATGAAACTGTAATAGGACCGTGGTGTGGAGGAGAGATATTGATGTGACATTTGATCTAAAGGTTACCAAAGTCAACAACGCCCAAATGTGACATAGAAGTAAGATTCATGACATGCAGATTATTGTGACTGACTTATGGATGACTGACGGATGTGTATGGATAGGTGATTAGTGCTGGAGTGTGAGGAAGGTTTACACATGTACATGGTTAAGTTTGGTTTTGAGTTAGATGAACATCAGTGATTTAAAGCCCATTGTGCCAAGCTCACAAACGCTATACAGCTAAGAATGGGCTATTCCAGAAAATAGGTGCACACCCCCTATAGAGGAGTAAATTTTCAATCAAAGAAATGTCCGGATTTCCAAGTGTGCTTTCTGAAAACGACTGGATTTCCAGTTGCCAATGTTACTGGAAAAAGCTTGGAAATCCAATCAAATGAAGGAAAAATCACGGAAATGTTGAAAATGAGCTCTCAAATTAAGGATTTCTGGTTTTAAACTATTTTTCTGTCGGATTTTTTTGCCTTTGTGCACTTTAAAAGTCTGGATTTCCAACAGTCACGACTGGACAAAAAGTCCGGATATCCGAACTCCTCTATAGGCGGTGGGCATCTATTTTCTGGAATAGCCCAATACACACACCCAAGCATACCACAATAAACCATCACAGCCAGGATTAGCTTTCCAAGTTTTATATGAGCACCCTAGGAGAGTTGAAGAAATTCAAGCTAGCACCATTTTTCCTTGGTCAGACAAATGATACTGCAGGGCACCAACTTTTGCCATCACCCAGCAGATTGTAACCTTTTAGCAATTATTGATCTTTAGTTGACTGCTGACAAAATAAGTTTTAAAATATTCTCAGAATGTGGAATACCTCTGTGGAATACATCTTTAGTAGATAGTAATTTATATTTAAAAAAATACGAACTATCTACCCTCATAATGTTTATTTCAGTTTATATGCTGTCTTCAGAGATAACAAGTATTATATCCTCTGTTTGGTCCTAATTTATATTCTACATAACAATTGCTATCTTCAGTAGATAGCAGTATTTTTATCATTTCTCTGTTTTTGGTTTTCTCTGTTCAGTGTGTCTGTAAGTTCTTGAACCAACATTTGCTATCTTCAGTAGATAGCTATGATGCACCTGTGTTGGGGTGATCCCATCCCTCTCCTCTTCCTTCTTTCCCTCTTTGAAACATTAGTTTCTTTTTTGTGTTTAGCTTGGTTTCTCTATTTCCTGTCTCAATATCTCTTTCTCATTTCTCCTCTCCCCTTCATTGAAGCATCTGTTTTTGCTTGATTCCATATATACGCATAACCATCTGTACACCTCTTCCACCCTTTGAAGCATTGGTGTCGGTTCTGTCTCATCATTTTGTTTATTTCTCTTTGTCTCAAGATCTCTTGAATCATCAGTTTCTGTTTGACTCCATCTCTACCCTCAACCACCGTCCTTCCTCTTTCCCTTTTGTAGCATCGGTTTCAGTTCTGTCTCATCATTTTGTTTATTTCTCTTTGTCTCAAGATCTCTTGAATCATCAGTGACTGTTTGACTCCATCTCTGCCCTCAACCATCATCATTCCTCTTTCCCCCTTTGAAGCATCAGTTTCATTTGTTTCATCATTTTGTTAATTTCTCTTTGTCTCAAATCTCTTTTCCTCTCCCTCATTGAATCATCAGTTCCAGTTTGACTCCATCTCTCTCCTCCTCAACCATCCTCCTCCCTCTTTCCTCTTTGATGCATCGGTATCTTTTCTGTCTTATCCATTTGTCTCTATCTCTCTTCTCCCCATCTCCTTATCCTAACTTCCATTTGAAACATCAGTTTTAATAAATTCTTGTTGACGTTGCAATGGTCACACCTTCGTGTACACACAGCCCTAGTAAGTAAATGTCAGGAGTAGGAGCCCTGCATAGCAATGACCTATATTTTGTCTTACACAGCTAGTAACCTGGCTGTGTGGATGCAGAGAAGCCAACATAAGCCAAATAACATCATCTCTCTTGCCAAATGCCAGCACCATACATCTACCAGTGAAGTCATACAACAAAGTAGGGGATGAGGTTTAGTACCCAGCACGTGTAAGGTCACTCCATGCATGTGCATTTATATAAGTACTTGAGAACCATGCCTTTTGAGATTGGTATATACTATTGATAGCTCATGTTAAAGATTAAATACTCTTGTCCTTGACATTTTAAAGAGGCCTGACGAGAAAACGAAGAGCGAGAAAAAAATTTGCGTATAAATCACCTCCTTTTTTACATTCAAATCATTTTATCATCAGCATTATCAGGTTCGTGATGTTGATTACTGTTCATAAGCACACCGTATATGATTTTTATTTTTTTGCTCGTCAGTGCAGTAATTCTGTCATTTTTTCCCCGTTTCAAAATGAGCACATCAGATTGATTAGTAGATGGCATTTGTCCTTTTCATCGCCATGGCAGCAAGCGAGTGAGCAGGAGCATGAGCGAGAAGAGTTGGTAATCTGCTGGAGCGTTTAGCTCATCATTCAATTGGGCTGTTCCAGTTGAAATCCATACACCCCCTATGGAAGACAAGACCTTAATCTCCCACAAAGGGGGTGTAGATTTCAAACGGAGTCACCCATCCAGGTAACCCCATTTGAAATTCACACTCATTAAGATTAAGAGCATACAGGGGGTGTATGGAATTCAACTGGAATAGCCATGGCCTCTGATATGCTTGCAGCTCTTTTTTCTTTCTTTTTTTACTTGCTTGATATATCTGCACAGATTATTTTATCCACATACAAGTAGCTGGTGATCTTTTGTTTGACTTTTTCCTCTCCTTAATGGTTCATTTTGGCCTTCAATAAAATGTCAGGGATTACTGTAAGTGTAAGCCAAAATGGTCTCATCCAAGGGACATAATTCACTGACATCCATTCAACAATTATAGCATTCAAGTTGACCTCAAGTTGTTGGGTATGAGTTTTAATACCCAACTTAAGCAAAGGTCATTCTGCGAATGTTCAAGCTTATTAGGGTTAAAGAACTGTGTACTGACAGATGAGAGTATTAATAGTTTGAGATTTCATAGCTGGGAGTAGGAATTTATAGTAGAAGTAGATTGGGCTTAATTGTTTTTATTGGTTTATTTATATGCTAGCAAGAATATATTCTTGAAGGAAATGAACATCAGATGGACCTTCTGCGCTGTAATGTGGCTTGGCCTTAGAATGAAATTCTTTTGTTCAAAAACGAATATTTATAGATGAAATTAATTTAATATTTATAGTTCTTGAAAAGAATCACTAATCTATTTATCTTGAAAGGACCGCTGATCATTTTACCTGATTGTATGTCTATGCATGTTATTTGTTTGTTGGTTTGTGAAATTTTTGTGAAATTTAAGGAAACTATCAGCTTCTTTTGTTTTCTATTGTTCGCGTAACTCATAAACTGTAAAGTCAGTGTGTTGTAGCCTTTAGAGTTAGCTGAGGTGTCTCCTATCATAAGGCTAAAAAAGTAGTTGTGTTGCCGTCAGCAACCCACCCTAAATCATGAAAAATCAGGGTCACATTTTTTTTTTTTGAATGACGATTCACAACAATTTTGCAACTGGTGATGATTTTTGTCATGGCTTTGACCAGAACTGCGCAGTCTTTAGCGAAACGTAATAGTTATGTTATTACAGTAAATTGTTTGAAAATCAAAATCATATCTGAATGTTTCCATTGCAAATGATTGCGTTACTGCAAAATCTAGTCCCCCCCCCCCAAAAAAATATTTTAGGATTAGGGTGGGGGGTAAATTCTAAAATTACAGAGTAAATACAATATGGCAAAAGAAAAAAAATGAACACAATCTACACAAACATTCAAATAATAGTGTGTGTAAGACTCCCAATGATTCTGCCATGTTCAGGAATACATTCTTCTGTGCCCAGTTTGCCAACTAGAACAGATCGCATAGGTGGGAGGTTGTGCAATGATATGCATGATTTGCGTAGCAATATTATTTTATTGAGACATTTGTATTTATGATCAATCAATCGTGCGATTTTATTTATATATTTGTTCGCAAGTCAACATTAACAAGCTGACAAATTATGATGTAAAAAATTTAATGCTACATTGGTTTTGCCTTTTGTCCCTTTTCTGAGCTTGTGTAATGTGAAAAAATAAATCAATTTTTGTGATTTACTATGTTTGCTATGTTTGGATATATGAAGAATTCAGATGTAAAAGTCAATGCCATTTTCAACTATTAGAGTTTTAAAAGGCCACCAATATCTGCCATGTAATGCAGCTTTACATTTTAAAACACCCTACTTTACTAAATAGTTAAATACTTAATGACCAAAAGTTGCACATTATTTTCTTATTATGGACGATATATTTGCCTATATCCCAAATTGAGAATAATTTATATGTTGTTTTTTGTATCAGAACTCTATATATCTTTATTTTGGTGTGGCTATCTATCATCCAATTTCATAATCAGCGACATTGGATTTATTAAGTGGGATCGGATCAAATCAGGAGAAAACCAGACCTGTTGTGTTCAAAGTTTTCAATGAGGCAAAGAAAATGTGTAGTTGCAGTGGTCAAATAGACGAATGGGGTTCAGGAAGCTGAGATGTGACACCGATGAATCGCGGGAAATGGTGTTTTCTCTTGGTAAGTCACGACCAGTCCGACGGACAGGATATTAAGTCCTGGTCACTGTGTTATTATCAGAGACCTTCTATGCAAGAAATGTGGTGTGCTCTGCTGAAAGGTTTTTTCTCTTTTTGGGCATGTGAATTTTCAGGCTTTTGCCTGAATCCAGGCTTTATTGTTGTCCCAATTTAGGAATTTTTATTAATATTTTAGCCTGTTTTGGGCCTTTTTAAGGCTGAATTCAAAAAAGCCGGTCTCTTTAACATGTATTGGTTGCAAAGAAAATGGTGGTAGGAAATGTTCAAAATGGGAATCTAGATGTTTTACAGGGACTTTGTATTTGTTGATGAGAATGTCACAGGTTTTATTTTATGGGTGTTTATTGGTGTACAACTACATACATAATATTGGGACTTGTTAAGATGAGATGAGGCTGTCATATGTTGAATTGTAGAGGGTTGTAGTGAGTTAGAGGCATAGAAATAATGAGGTAAGGAACATATGGTAACAAGATGTCCTGCAACTTCCATTTGTTTATTTTTAGAATTAAACAACTTTATTCCAGTGTGTCATTTTGATTGCTTGCTCGTCCATCATAAATTTTCAAGAAATGATTTGGCATGACTGGGTGCCATTTTGTGTTTTGAGGGAAGGAATAAATGTAGGTTTGTGTATGTGTGTGTTATGTGGTTCAATAGAGCTATAAACTACAAGCTGATTGGACAGTGTTATTGCACCAATTTTCCAGGTTTTATCTTCACAAAAGTAGCAATTAGCATCAGCCATCCCCTGTGGAAGATTTTTAAAAAGGCTTCTATGGAGAAAGTATGTTTTTCAAATGAAATTGGCATGGGTTAATTATTTTGAAACCTATACTACTCCTGTAAATAGTACTCCTGTATTAAGTGGCTTTATATCTTCCACGACTGGGGTGAGTATTTCAAATGGAAGTCAATAATCTCTTCTATTTGAAACCCTTACTCCCTCTGTGGAAGACTTCAGCTAAGTCTTGTTTTGGTTTAGGACAGTTTGTCAATTTGACCGCTCAGTGCCAGAAGTGGGTAAGTTCAATAGCAGCCCTGTGAACATATGGCAAATTACACACAGTATATTGTACTCATCTACACATGGCAGCTTTTGCACTTACCCACTTCTGGCACTGAGCAGTCGCATTATCCATTTTCCATTCTGATTTTCCAAATCACTGATGATACAGCTGTACCTAAAATTGACATCGTCAAGTTGTCAATGGATGTGGCAGGTTCTCCCTCAAAAAAGGAATAAAAGAGTGACAGGTTCCATTAAAATAGTAGGCTGGGCGACATGTTAAAGCTGGGTCAAGTGGCCATGAAATTGAGGGTCTAATGCAAGCAGGCCCTATCTGCAATAGCTGCCAGGTGTCATAATATCTAAATGTATATAATAATAGAATGCAGAAATTGTCAAATGTCTGTAGGGCAGCTATTCTTGTGCAACCACTCAAAATGATGAGGATATGACAACTGGAAAAATGACCTATAAAATTTCAAGAATTTAATATGGTACTCATCTTCATTGTCTCGTATTTCCAGCGTGACTTTTTTACTTCCTTGAATTTGCTTTCAAAAACAGCATTTTGTCTTCAATTTTTCACAAAACTTCAGTTTTAAGTTGCGTAGCTCGTTCTAGGCATTAGGTGTGAATGGTATCGCTTACTTGTTGAACATGTCCTGCACTGATTCTGTGAAAATATAGCAGCACATAAATATATGCAATACGCAAATAAGAGGAGAAGCTTGTCGTGTTAAAATTTGATTTATTGGAATGCACATACAACCTACATAGCTTTTTGAAAGAAAAAAAAAGATCGATAAATCATATTATTCACTTTGGATTTTCTGAAAAGAGAAGTTATTAAATTTTACCAGTGTAGTAAGATTGTTTACCATTGCAGAATGGAATTGATCCAGTTTTTGGTTATGAAAGCGGACAAAAATATAGAAGAAAAATTGATGCCTGAATGAAATAATGCTGTATGTACTTTGATATTACTATGCATTTACGACTTCCTTGAAATACAATGGACTAAATAAGTTGTTAAGGGGGTACTACACCCCTGACAAATTTTGTTTGTGCCTATTTTTGCATTTTTCTTTAAAATTATAGCGCATTGGTGACAAGTAAGATATGTAATATAGGGGCAATGACTACAACTACTGCACTGAAAATTCAGCAACTCAAGGCAAGTAGTTATTGATTTATTGATCAAATATTGGTTTTCCCTCATTTTTGACTGTAACTCCACAACTATTGTCTGTGTTGAAATAAAATTTCCAGTGCAGTAGTTGTAGTTCTTGCTCCTATAATATACATATCTTACTTGTCACCAATGCGCTATAATTTTTGAGAAAAATGCAAAAATAGGCACAAAATTGGACAGGGGTGTAGTACCCCCTTAAAGCATAAAATTCGATAATTTTGACTTGGACATACCAGTCTCGGTATTCTGATGCTAATGGGCTGTTCCATTTCAAGTCCACATTCCCCCTGTGACAGGGGAGTATGAATTTTAAATGGAATTGGCACATTAACCAAAACCTTGAAACTCACCCTCCCTCTGTGGAAGATTTAGATTGAATCTTTCTCAGAGGATGTATAAAATTCAAATGGAGCTGCCAAATCATGTGTTCATTCCACTTGAAATTCATACTCCCCCCTGTGGAAGATTCAGATTGAATCTTTCTCAGAGGATATATAAAATTCAAATGAAGCTGCCAAATCATGCGTTCATTCCACTTCATGTTCATTCATACTCCCCCTGTGGAAGATATTCAAAAATCTTCCACATGGCTAGTGTGGATTTTAAATGGAACAGCCCAGTGAGCATGGTCATCAAGAACTGTCCTGGTTTATAGGGGGGAATGGCATATAACACACAGTTAAATGTTTCTACATTAGACTAGCCTGTCCAACTTCTACACAACATAAAATAACTCCAAATGGACAATATGTCTTCACTCAATCAAAACCCATTCTGACACAACATTTTGATCACACAAAAGATTCAGATACACAGCTCGCAAAGATTTCGCATTCAATTTAAAAATTAGAATTCAACGTCTACTATTTTACTTCTTTTCAATGTTACATATTAACATCACACACAAAAAAAGCTTCAAAACACCCTTCAGTGGTTACTCTCACTCTCTGTAGTTGTAGATAAGATCTTCTTTTGCATCAGGTGCAGTTTGGCTAGCCTTATAATTTTTACTCAACAGGGAAGAGCTTGGTAAATAAACAATCCTTTAAAAGGTTGGTCACCCTCACTCACGTCTGTTAAGTGAAAACGGTTTATGCATGAAGATTTCTATTTTTTTTGCTTGTATTGTATTCCTAACGTAACTATGGTAACACACCTCACGAAAAAGCAGTAAATTCACAATGGCTCCAAATTCACAATTCACAACCCCCTTAAGCTTTTGGTCACTCTCCAGCTCGCTCTCGCTCAAGTCGTGTAAGTAAAATCGTTTCCGCTTCAGATGAAGCTCTTTTTTCTCTCTGACCGTTAAAAGACTACTTGACATAAACGCTTGCTTATTTCCTCTTCAACGTGAGCCACATAACAATTTATATGTAAAAATCTAACAACGGTAAGGAACATATGCGAGAGTGCTTGAAACAGACATGGTTTGCTGTGATAGCATGCTGCCGTTTAAGCAACTAATTGAGGTTGCGCTTCGCTATATGCTTGGCTTAAAGGTGTCGGAAAAGCAGGAACTTTTTACGCTTTCTGGCGAGTTGCAGTGAAGAAAAAAAAAACGTGTTAAAGATCACCGAACAATGTCATTGAGTCTTGTAGTAACATTATCAACTGTTTAAGTGACTCGTTTGACTGTACGCTCTTAAAGGTACAACATACGGCGACTTTGATGCGTGCATACAAATGGCACTAGGAAGATGTTGTAAACATCACCCAATAGCATCATTGAGAGTAACACGGCACAGTTTAGGAAGAATTTCAGCCCTCCCTAGTAAGAAGTACTGTATCTACAAACATGTTACAAAACAGGCGCTGTATTCTAAAGGCTTACATTCTGAGAGAGAGAGAGGGTGCAACTACCTGATAAATTGATAGAACAACGCTCATTGTTTTTGGCAATTTTTGATGAATTTGTTCAAACTTTCAGAAAGGGATGTATAGTGATAAATGAATAGAACAAATACCATTGTTTTTGGCAAATTTTCTATGACATTTTTCATAATTTCAGTGTAATTGCACAACTGAAGGCCAATAGTAAGCCTTTTTTGTGTCTTTTTCCTTTGCGAAAAGCACTGCATTTTTGGCTCTACTGATGTTTGATTCTCGGCTTCCTTGACATTTTTTTCAACAGAAAACTCTGCAGCTAATTTTTTGCTGCATTTGTAAATATTGAGCTATTCTATTTAAAATCCATACTCCTGTGGAAGATTTTGGAAATATGTATGAATTTCAAATGGAATGATTAGGCATATTATACTAAAATGCAGCAAACCTTTGACGAGCGCGACTACCGTGATGTTGCAAATTCGGCGCTAACAACGCGTACGGCGCACAGTTCATTCATAAATTTCCACTCAGCAACAACATATCGCCTTAGCAGCCAATCAGAGACAAGTCGTAACGCAGTAAATACGCCGATGTATCATTACAATACACGCCGTCAAAGGTTTACTGCATTTTAGTATAGGCAGTTCTATTTGATTAACTATACACCCTCTGAGAACGATTCAATCAGTATCTTCCACAGAGTGAGAGGGTGTTTCAGATGGAGTTGGCTAATGTGCTAATTCCATTTGAAATTCATACTCCCCCTGTGGAGGTGGAGTGCGAACTTCAAACGGAATAGCTGGCCTTTACAGAATGACATTCTTGAACACTTCATGAAAAGGGGAAATGTTGGATGAGCATACAAAGCCATCAACCCGATTCTGTGGAGCAAAGAAGCATATTTGTTTTACAGAAATTGTCTTCCCCGTTGTGTTCCTTTAAATATCACCCGCTAGCTTTTAATTAGGTGACCTTTATATTGTAAGAACCCCTCTGCAACCTTTACACATAATGTATATAAGTGGTAATTTTCGCAAGGATTTTACTGTCACAAATTTCATGAAATTTAACGGTTTAAGGCCGCAAATTCAACAACACACGAATATGAAGTTTTGTCATATGATGGCATCATTAAGGCATGCACTAAGTGAAAGTACTACTACCAACATTCACAAAGATCTTTTTTGTCGGAAATTGCAAAAAATTTCTGTGCTCAAAAAATGTCTACTTAGGCAGTACTCTATAGACTATCAGTCCTGCTGTGAAAAGTGCCACCTCATTTCCACATGGAATGTGCTAAAGCAGCTGAATCAATGTAACCTCATTCCCACACATAAATGTGCTACAGCAGCTGTATGCTGTCATAACAAAACCTATCGATTGATTTTATGATGAAATGAACTCGGGGAATTGGTAGAAATACTGTGTGTAATACTGGCATGTATTGCTCTACTCAGTGCTAGAAAAGATTGAATTCTGGAAAGATTTGTCTCGGAGGGATTTTGTGAAATACATGAAATAGGTTACACTAAGATCTTAAACATGCTCATCTGTGAGGCACAGTTCTTTAACCCCAATATACTAATACATTCACATAATGACCTTTGCATGTTGGGTATTAAAACTCCTACCCAACAATTTGAGGTCAACTTTTGCACTATGATTGTTGTATGGAGGTTGCTGAACTATGGCATTGGAGATGAGACCAATGTGGCTTTTACACTAGTATCTCAATCATGCTCATCTGTCAGGACACAGTTCCTTATCCCCAAAATGTTTGTACATTCACAGAATGACATTTAAATCTTTGGGTACAAAAACTGGAACTGAGACTATTCTCTGAAATAGGTTAAGACAAATCCAGATGGGGTTTAGTTCTGCCATTTTGGAAAACTAAGTGATTTAAACTTTTTGCAATTTTGTAATAAATAAAATTGGGATATTGTGTTTGGTTTGAAAATACGTAGAATCTGAAGTTTTGTAAGCGTAACGCAGCATGTGTAAATGCACACATACATGCTAATGAAACAAACACACCCCAATAAATGCCCTTCAAACTTACTACTATATCCTCCCGCTTACCTTTATTTATCGAGTTTGGATGCAAAAAGTGATGACGGCCATCGCTGCCTTGTTGTTATTCATTAATTTTGATCATTTAATCTGATATAAATTGAGGTATTTTTTGTCACCCATGTTGCACTGAATAGAATATGAGAACAGGGAAGAAATGCATTGTGGGAAGTGTAAGACATCTTCTCTGACTCTTCATATTACTTTCATAAATATCGTTTCTGAATAAAAAAGTAGAAAAACTCTTGAAAATGAATGTGTCTCTTGTTTGTTTGAATTTCTTTAAAAGCCTATCTCACTGTGCAGGCTATCATACTAAGTAAAAATACAGTATTTGCAATGCTATTTATACGTAGATACTACACTTTGTTTTGAAAGCCAGCAGTGCTCTATATCAGATCCAATTTCAATATACTAGTCCAAATAGAGAAGCATTTACTAGTCATTTGGCGAATGCTGTTATTATGTCCACAGTACTCAATTCATGCGCTCAACAAAAAAATGTGTAACGGAAGCCGTGCAACGCGCTGGCTCTCTATGTTGCAGGATTGGACACTTAAAAGCATTTTCTATGATTCGCCAGTCCAGTAGGGATGAATTTCAAGAAGGCACTATCTGGAGTAGCTGCCTTATAGATATTTGACAATTTTTGCATTCTACATTGTACATGTATGATATCTGGGAGCTATTGCAGATAGTGCTTTCTTGCTCTTACTTCTTGATTCGTTGTTCCCCTGAGGCTGATGAAACACAAAGTTGGACAGTTAAATCAGCGAGATATAAAAAGCCTCCAGTCAGAGAGTTTGAACCAATCTGAATTGGGCTATTCCAGTTGAAATTCATATGCCCCCTGCCCCTGTGGAAGACATGACCTTAATCTCCAACACAGGGGGGTATGAATTTCAAATTGGTTTACCTGAATGGGTGACTCCCATTTGAAATCTACATGTACACCCCCTGTGTAGGAGATTAAGATCATATCTTCCAGTGGGAGTATGGGTGTCAACTGGAATAGCCCATTGCTCGTTTTCTGTCAAAAACAGACTTGATGGTTTGCAGTGACGATCTAGCATGCAAGCGTTTGTGACAATCATTTTGGCAATGTCACAGCGGTTTGTTTTTTCGATGGATGTAACCTGCTTAATTTTGCCATCTCATTTTGCATTGAATTGCTCCACTGTCACTAGAAATTTATCCGATTTATCGCAATGCCTGAAATATGATTTGAATCTTGATTTCCATAATTGAATGTAGAGAAATGCTTTCAAAAACTAAAAGCACAAATTTGTATGTCATCTTTTCATGATGCAGTGCACTATCTAGTTATTTCTGCATTCAGTCACACCCATGGAAAGATTTTCTTTGTCATAAAGCTGGCTAATAACCCCATGAAAACTACCTGCCGATTGGCCAAAAAGAAGTTTTCATTATCAATTGGCCCAATCAGCAACATTGTCAGAATAATTTCACCACGCAAAAAAACTGGGATGAATTATTTGCAAAGCTCCATTCTGATTGGTGATTAAAGTGAAGATATCATGTAATTGACCAATCAGCGGCAATGTTAGATCGGCAGGTAGTGCTCAGGGGGTTGACATCCTACTAAAAGGTAACGTTTTTGACAATTTCATCCAATGTAGCACATATGTTCTAATTAGACCAATTAAATTTGCCTAAATCTCAATTTTCAAATTCGGAAAAACGGATGTATCGGTTTTTGCATCTGAACTCGTCACATTTTCTTCCCAGCATCCTACTTATTTTTCCTCTCGATCGCATCAAACATAGTTTCGTGCTTGCTAGAATGACCAACCAATTGTGATTGAATAGCCATGATGCACAAACCAAGTTTGGCGTGTACAATTTGCTAGAAGTAGGTCGGTGTCATACTTCCATCCTATATACCATATTTCCCTCGTCATTTTGGTTTCCACGACCAGAGAGCAATATCCAATAGACATGGTGCACATATAAACAGTGGGAATCCATCACATGGAGCGAGCTCACTGCTGGAATCCGCTATATTTGCTCTTTTATGTAAAATTCACTTAAAATGTTGGAAAATTTAATATTTTTTAGTTACAAGTATGATTTGAATGGAAGGAATAATGAAATTAAAAGCAAGTACTGAATTTGTATTATTTAATTAGTTTGTCAGTCTATTTAGAAAAAAGAGGCAACGTTTTTTTAAATAAAATCTGTAGCAAGACTTTAAGAAATCAAATTTAAAATTGATTTTTTCCTCGGGAGATTTTGGTAATATTTAAGTCACGCCATGACCCAATTGCAGTCGAGGAATAACAAGTTGGTAACCATAGAACGCCTACGTCAGTATAAGATGGATATTTGTTCAACAAAAATCAACAAATATGTTCAATTTTACATGACACACATATAGGATATGACAAACTAACGTTTTAGTTAAGCCTAGAAAATACATTGCTGATCCTCTAGCATATTACTTTTTAGGTGAGCGGGATGAGCAATATTTTTCCTGTTTTAGCTGCTTAACTAAAAAACTGTGTACTTCTTAATATTAATGCATTAATCTTATATAAAATAAGTCAAGGAAGCCAATAATCACATTATTTTTGTGGGTCTCACAGTTCTTGAGTTGAGGCCAATCGGAATGAAAGTTTTGGGACGAAATTACACCCTTGATATCAAGCTTTGGGATAGGCTCTTTCATAAAATTCATACCATTCCTTATGTGTGTCAGCTTTATTTGTCTCAATATTTGAGTGCAAATACATCTGTATGTTACTCTCCCCTCTGACCTGCCTTAAAACAGGGAAATAGTAGTTTCTCGGATCCTACAATGGTGCACACTTCGCCCTACTTCTATGTTTACTGCACTTTGATAGTTGTTGAAATGAGGAAAAGAACATCAGTTGTACCCATCTCGAGATTGCTCTTGTCAGTTTGTAATCACCAAATGTTCCATCTTGCTCAATTGGGTCAATCCATTTGAAGTCCACCCTCCCTTTGTGGAAGATTGTAGAAATATCTTACACAGGGGGAGTGTGACTTTCAAATGGAATTTGCACATTAACCAACACTTTCAAACTCATCCTTTCTCTGTGTTTAAGATTCAGATTGAATCTTTCTCAGAGGGTGTATGGAAGTCAAATGGAGCTGCCTGTGTTCTTTCCTTATGAAATGCATATTTCACCTGTGGATAGTATTTCTAACATCTACAGGGGAGTGTGGAGTTTAAGTGGAATAGCATTTGAGACATAAGTCTGATATTTAGTTAATTATATGAGTTAAAACAATGCATTCATTAATAAAGAAAGGAAGTGCCACTGAATGCTTTGGTTAAATTGGTACTCAGTGGTGCTTGCAGCTTCAATTATGAACCCCTCGAGTCACTTGAATGAGGTAGAACGTTTTATGAGTACCATCCAAAACTTATATCATAAGTAACTCATCTCCAGATGCAGAGTTCGGTCAGTTGAACCTCTGAACAATGTTGAAAATTAACTTTGCAGCAACTTAAGTAGTTCAAATGATTTCTCCTTAAAAGCAAACTGTCAGGCTGGTTCATAGAATTATAGAAGGAGAACCGGGACTCCCTATACCGCTACGTACAATCGCGTCGTCAGCTATGGGGAGAAAATTGGGGGTATTCGGGTCCTTGCCGGCGGTGCGCGGAGACGAACGAAAACAGCGTCTGCGTCTCATCTGAAGCGTCTTGGTACTCGCGTGCAGGTCGCATCAAGTGCGTCTCTCAAATGCACCCTTCATCCATGTCGCGTTTGCATGACAACGAATGCCTCGAGTGCATTCCGAGGGAAACCGAATACCCCCAATTTTTGCTCCATGCCTGTATCAAGATGGCGGTCGAGTCCTGATTCTCTGTCTTTAATTCTGTGGGCTGGTTAGTTGTATTTTGTGCAGGCATTTCATTTTGCACTACCACTAGATGTTACTAACATGATTTTGAAGTACAGCACATTTTACTGTAAAGATTGCATTTCTGTCTAGAGCTTTTGAACTGTGCCTTGGAGTTGAGGCAATTAACTCACAGTGTGGATATCTTACAAAGTCCCAAATAATCAGAGTTCAAGTAACTTTTGTAGGGACTTTGCCACTGCACATGACATTATGTAGTTCATCCAGTTAACCCTAGTGTATAAGACAATGGACGTAGTCCAGACACTTAGAGCTAGCTATGAGGACAGCACTATTAGTACTAAGGCTATTCTAAGTTGAAAGCCCCCCTATACAAGACATGACCTTAATCCCTCACACAGGGGGTATAGATTTCAAATGGAGCCACCGATTCAGGTAACCCCATTTGAAATTCACACTCCCTGTGTGGAAGACTAAGGTTGTGTCTTCCTCAGGGGGTGGATGGATTTCACTGGAACAGCCCAATATAGCAACTCTCCCAATGAAAAAGGCAGTATCAACAGATATTTGCTTTAACTTCACTGATATCTGCATTTGAGATAAAAACACAGTATATGCTATGTAGTTCACTTGTAGATACATCATTTTACCGTAGCACTGAGCAAACTGATTCAAAAGCACCTGCTACTGTAGTCAACTGTGACCCAATCTGATCCACTCAGGCTTAAGTCAGAAATTTTGAAAATTGAGTTTCTATCATTACTAACTTGCTCAACACCTACAATTACGGATGTTGAATCCCCGGGTCTCTGAAATACTTAGTTGCAAAGTTATGAACCTTTTATATGTCCATTTTCATATTAAGGTGTATGGATATCAGGTAGAATAGCCCAGTTACAGAGCTGTATAGCTCTCTTTCATATTCCTGTAGTCTATGGCTGGATACTTGATAGCAGTTTTGGTCGGTTATAGGGCAGTATAAATGGTCTTGTTTACCCTGGGTCTACGTAACCTAATCACCATCCAGTACTCGCAATGACCATGCCTTTTGTTACCTGAGAGGATACAGTAACCAACAGTAACCAACGGCCGCATTCAGCCCGAAAAAATGGCTTTGAAAGGGAGCCGGGTCTTGCAGGAGTCAGTATTTGTTTTTGGGCGGGTAATATTGCGTATTTGATACGACTGATCCCTATTCATGGCGTGATCTAGGCTAGGCTAGGAGACTACTATGTTTCACTCAATAAGGGATTGGTCAATGAAATCTGTATATGATTTGTCTGCTATGGCACCAGTAACTGGTGCATGAGGTCAAGTTTCAAGTATCTTGCTCCTTCATCCATTTGGTGCTACTTCTTGCTGATTTCAAGAATTTAGCTTATTTGTGTTCAAATGCCTTAAAATGAAGCAAAGTTGCCGTATGTAGTGAAACCATTTCCAACCTGGACTAACCATGGATATTGGAACAATGGAGAGGGGACTTGTTAGTATTTACATACCTTAGTCTTTATTATTGTAGATGCTGTAAAGGGCAAATGCAGTAGCTTAATATTATATGGCTGCCCTTGACTTTGCTACAATCTTGGAAATAAGACTTGGAATGCTTGTGTGTAAATAACGGAAAATTGTCACCCCCTTTCCCCCCATGCAATGTTGAGGAATGCCAATGTCTTCAGCGGGTTCCCAATGTGTCCAACATTGATTGATGGGGAGAGGGGAAGGGTAACTCATTGTTGTAGATGTCATGTTTGTTCCCAAGCACAATATACATCATTTCCATGATCATAAGAAATTCTGGACAGAATTTACGGCAGAGTGTGCCAAGCGTATCAAGTACTTTTTAAGATTGTAGGAGTAAAGGAGGAAAAGAAAAGATTAAAAGGACCCCTCCCTAAATATAACCTCCATAGTTAGACCAAGTCTAAAGTTAGACCTGATCTAACTTCTTTTGTGCATACGGACCTAGTGTTTTCTAAGTGGGTCAAACTGCAGAATTCCACATATTTTGATATTCAAGGTGTGAAACACATTCTAAAATGCAACAAAAAGCACAAAAACTTGGAGATTTGCGGCGAGAAAGGTGTGATTGTATTTTGTTTGCTAGCTTCCCTTGTTGCTTACTTCCTTCGTGGCTGGGACTTCAGCAAATTCCTCGGTACCTCTATCATGTTTATAGATTTAGTGAATCTATGTTGCAGGCTAAAAGTAATATAAAAACAAAATTGGTTCAAATTCTCTTGATAGCACTTTTTAACAACATGAATTGATAACGATGTATGTTGTTTGGTGCACACTCACTAAGTGTGAAATATGTCACTCAAGAACTTGCTCTGAGACAGACATTGAAAATGAAAGTCTGAGATTGTGTCAAACTGCCCTTTGTTGATGCTCAGATATGTGCTGAATATTAATAAAATGGACTATTCCATTTAATATCCACACTACCCCTTTAGAAGATTTAGCTAATGTCTTCCACCGAGGGAGTATGAGTTTTGAATACAACAGACAATTGGGTAACTTCCATTTGAAATACTCACTACAGTTGTGAAAGATATAAGTGAAGCCATAATACAGAGGGAGTATGGGTTTTAAAATGATTAACCCTGATCAATTACCTTTGAGGGACTGTAAAAGTCTTGTTCATAGAACTATCATTTATACAGTTTTCTATGTGTATGTGTTTTGTGGGGAGTATATGTAGGAATATTTCCTATTTGGTAGAATTATACACTTCAGGTTTCCCTCCCTCATGTGTGTCTTGTTTTGTTTTGAGAGGAGCCATTGAATAAGCAAGAATTTTTGAGTTCTTCCTAGCACACTATGGACCACAATGGCCTCATCCCAATGGCATAGTTCAATAACCTCAATAAAACAATCATAGTGCAAAATTTGACCTCTAGTTGCAGAGTATGAGTTTTTGTACCCAAATTTTCAAAGGTCATTCAATGAATGTATAAATGTATAGGAGTTAAAGAACTGCCTTGATAGATGAGCATGTTGTGGATCCTAGTGAGTGTATTCTCCTTCATCCATAATCTATTTTGCTGGTGAGGTACGCATAAGTAGACACAACCTTTACCAAGTGGAAGTGTCATTTCCGCTCCGCCGTGTCTCCTAGCCCCCGTATTCCAAGTCGGACTCCTCAAACATGATTAACGTGATTACCGAAGATCACTGTAAGACGATGAGCCATGCATGACAGTACGGGCCTCGGGCGGCCAACTTGACCACCATTTGGCCCGAGGCCATCAACTCCAAGACCTGCTTAATGGTAATAGGAGCTGTGCGGCTCGGCAGTGATTCCCGGGTTGGTTTTCACCCGTCATCTCCCTCTACGTGATAGTAGGGGAGTTTTAGTCTCAAGCTCACACAACAACCTCAAACATGCTCATCTGTGAATACACAGTTCTTTAACCCCAATATACTTGTACATACAATGGTGTGACATTTTAATATGTTGGGTACAAAACTCATACCCTAGAACTTGAGGTCAAGTTGGGAGCTAATGGTGCTGAGTGGAGGGCAATGAATTGTGCATTAAAATTGAGATCATTTTGGCTTGTAGTGTCACTTTACTCCACGCTCGGCGGATCCATAATTAACCTTGTTTACCTTTGTAAATCATTACGATTTTGTATCAAATTTGATCAATAGCTGCCCTATAGACATTTGACAATTTATGCATTCTATATATTGTACACATTGGACGATATGTCACCTGGCAGCTATTGCAGATGAAATCTTCTTGCACCAATCCGTGGATATAGAATCGGTGGAATAGAGTCAGTTTCGCTCCCTTTTTTTATGCTAGATTTTGTCAAAGTATCATTGTGTTCATATCAATGCCTATCATTATGTTATCAGGGCATAAGAGTGTCGGATTTAAGCCAAATTCATTTATGAATGATTGAAACAATTATACATAGCAGTCCGTGTTAATTACTCTCAATGAGGAGTCAAATTGATTCTGGCAATTGTTGTGGATGATGGATCAGATGGTAATATATGCATAGTGGATACTCAATCTATGTGTGTGGATAGAATGGTTGTAGAATGGTTATTAAAATACCCCCCCCCCCCTTCTGTATAATTTCTTAAGCTTCCATCCAGTTCATAATAGCATCTCATAGCATATTATTCTTGCTTAAAAATGCACTTATAGATGTAATTTTGTGGTATTTACCGATAATACACTATTTCCATCAATAGATTTTCGCCCCGGTATTTAAGCTTTTTTCATTGAAAATTTGCTTATAATGAATGCCCCCTTTTGAAATATTTAATGCCCTTACAGGTAATTGATAATAAGTAAAATATATGCAATAATTTATTGATTTATTATCATTTCTAACCAGAATCCTTTGTCTTTTTTCTTCTGTTTCATATTCATGCCATCTCCATGATGTGTCTGCCACTCAGGTGAGGAATTTGTGTGCACACAAAAATTTTGTGCATTTTTGAAAGATACACATTTACAAGTAATAATTTCATTAGAAGGAACACAGCAGAATGCACAAAGCACAAAATGGGCTATTCCAGTTAAAATCCACACTACCCCTGTGGAAGATTTTGGAAATATACTCCATAGAGAGAGTATGTTTTTCAAATGTAATTGGTCAGGGTTGATCATTTTGAAACCCATACTCCCCTGTATTGTGGCTTTACCAATATCTTCTACCACTGGAGTGAGTATTTCAAATGGAAGTTACCTGTCTATTCTATTTGAAACTCATACTCCCTCTGTGGAAGATTTGAGCTAAATCTTCCACAGGGGTAGTGTGGATTTTAAATGGAATAGCCCAATGTGGCCTGGTGAAAAGACATATTAAAGTAATCAAATGATGTCATTGGAAATACCGGCCAATCGGAGTATGTTGGATTTACATCCATGGGTGTTTACTTGCTTGTTGGTTACACTGTAAATGCCGCATTCGTCATGCTATGGTCATTCAGATGAAATTTTTACTCAAAATTCTCATGCTCATAGATTATTTATACTGAAGTATTTCCTTAAACAAAATGATTTCTCTGAATTTTGATGCTGCAAAACATGGAGATTTTTTAAAATCACAATATCAGTAAATTTTATACTCTGAAAATACAGTGCTTTATAGCATTTAATATTACTATGTTAACATTACAAAACAAATAAACAAGTTTGTCTTTATGTCCCACATACCGATACGATTATTAAATTGTGACAGTGCTTGCAACGTTCTGTTTTCATAAGTTGGAACTGTTAACGACAAAGAAAATGCTGTAAACACTTTATATAGGATCTCAGATATTCTCATCTGTCAATACCAAGTTCTATGACCCCAATATGTTTGCACATTCATTGAACGACCTTTGAATGGGTTGGGTACAAAAACTCATGCTACAAATCTTGAGGTCAAATGTTGATGAGGTCGTTGAATAGAGTTTAATGAACTGTGACACTGGGATGAGATCAAATTGGCTCATTGTGAAATATAGGTTTTCAGGTAAGCTTTATTAGTATAGTGTTTTCAGAACGGTTGAGACGACGAAGTATGATAGATTTGTTGTTTAGAGAAACTTCATGCAAAATGTAGGTATTCAGGCAATGGTTGTTATTGATGTAATGGGGCTGTTGCAGTTGAAAACCAAACACCCCCTGTGGAAGACATGACCTTAATCTTCTTCAGTAGGGAGTGTGGATTTTAAATTGAGTTGCCTGAATGGGTGATTCCATTTGAAATCTGCATCCCCTATGTGAGAGGTGCTGTCTTCCATTGGGGATGTGTGAATTTCAACTGGAAGAGCCAAGTTGCAGAAAAGTAAACTATCAGAGATCAGTGAACAGTGTGTGTGTATCATCAAACACGTACAGTCCCTCTTAACACCATGGGTATAGGCATTGTTATAGTTCCTCTGATTGGCTAATAACCTGTTATAATCATTTGCATAACCAATCAAAACCCAGCTTTTAACTCTCTTAGCAATTTTAAGCTTAACCCCTTCAGGTCTATGTACTATTCTTACCATATCTCTGATTGGTCCATCCAGTACATGATTATAGCCCTCATTATAACCAATCAGATTAGTTCTTAGAGGCTCATCATTTGGATGGTATTGCCTATGGGGTTAACCTCAATATGCAAATAGCGAAACAACTCAGTATGCTTCTGTAATGAAACTCATACACAACAGTACCAGGTCAATTTGAATGTATCACTGAGTAGATGTGGGTCGGTGAACTGTGTCATTAAAATGTGACTCTGTTTCACCTCATTTTATTGGCCGTGATTTGTTTTCCGTGCATTAATGCTGATGATATGATGGTCTCTAGATACAGTCAGCTCATGTATACTTTAGTTCATCTGTTGAATGCAACATGGTTGTAAGTGCATAGTAATGACAAAGCACTTACAACCTTTTACGTCATTTATGCCAAGAGATGACAAGGTGCGAGGTGGGACCCAGATGTACCAGTGAAGGTATTTTAGACTATAATTTTCCCATGTGACACCGCTGAATTTGAATTGCATGATGGACCCGCTAAATGGCTTGCCACTGGCACAAAACGGTTAGAGTAGTACGCAGTCATCAATCTGCAGTGCATTATCACATGGTGGTGTTGGCATGGTTTTGTTGGAGACTAGTGTCATATAACTCAGGTCAGAAACACGGCCCAGTTTCCTGTCAAATTAGATCCAAATTTGATTTGTCGACTTTGCCCCGCGCCGCCGCCGCCGAACGACCGATGCGAACATCTGGTTTGTTTGCGGTGTGTTTTGCAAAGAAGTGTTTTGAAAACCATCGGCCAAATTTTGCATCATGTGTGCGTTGAGTTTATGTAGCAATATTAAAGGAAACATCTCAATTGGCTCAGCCAAGTGATGAGTCTGTGAAACGCTGCAAACAACTCCTCTAGGGTTTGTTTGAGAAGAGAGGTGTGGAATCTGTTTATCAAAATAAGGGGGGGGGTGATATGTTACTACATGAAATTATGAACTTGGGTCACTATACGCCATATAATATTTGGACCAAATGTTGGTTCTTCCTAAATTGAATTTTTGTAAGAACATAACATATAGTGCACAGTCCCATAACCAGAGGGGCAGGGACCCCCCCCCCCCCTTGCCAAAGGCCAAAACCATCCCTTTTTTGGCCCAAAAAAATCCCATTTGCGAGAGTAGCGAGATTTTTGTTATGCCTTTTAGGTCAAAAAAGGTCCAAATCAACAGCCAACAGGAAAATTAAGGAAAATCATGTTCTGTGACAGAAACTGAAGTCTTCTATCATTAGCAGTGAAATAAATGTCCGACTTTTGACTAACACATGTTTGGCAATGTTAGCCTGGTGTGCCACAGTAAGATGCATAATGATTAGCTTTGTGATTATCTGTTGCAGTGCAGTGCAAAAATGGTGCAAAAATAGGATACATCATTATCAGAATGCATTTCTGAACTTCTGAATTCCCCTTTCAATATGTCATACCCTCAGAATTAAAGTTACAAGGTGCAAACAGCACAACCGTTTTTAAAGCTTTTGTTATCCAATCTGTCATGTTCATTATTTTGCACAAATTTTAGTTTGGTTGAATATTAGGACTAAAGAGCGTAATATGATCCTGATAGAGAAGCTGCATAATTAAAAGTTTGGCAGACAACATTAAAAAAAGTTACAGAAAAGTGTAATTGTTATTAATATTAATAGTAGTAATTTAACTCAAACCCTTGTTTTACCTGAAAAACAGCCTCAACTCCAAAAACTAAGTTCAATGTCCTTCATATACCAATGAAATGTTCACACTTGACCCAATATTATTGAGAGTGAGTTTTGATACCAAAATACATTATTGAATTGTTCAATATGTGTGCTTTCATAGGACTTTGTCCCTGGAGATTGTAGTGTAATAAAAGTGGCAACTGCAAGTATCAATTTTTATCAGGCACTACTAAGCTTTCTTAACTATGTTACAAAATATTGCAACAAATTTCTAGGTAGATAATTTGATAATTGGCAGCATTGCCATCATATACCTCGCCAAATTTTGTCAATTTCCAACTCCCAAGTTTTTTTGTTTGCAGAGAAAATAAATTTGAGGAAGGAAATTTGATATTGGTGTCTCAATGGCATGGCCCGTAGGGGGTGAGAACTTGAAAATAGAGAAATTTGACGTTGTTTTGTCAGCGATACGCAGGTTTCGGTCCGTAACGTCTTTAAGGAAAGCAATATTGTCACATAATTTAGGTAATTATATCTATTTGGTAGAAATGAAATAGTATGCTTGTCAATTTTTTTGTGATACAATTTAAAATAAAAACTTCATGCCTTTGTCCTTAAGGCTCCTAATGTATAGAATATATTTGATTAAATAATCTAATCCCTGGTTTACTAAGTTCAATTATCCATTTGATTTCTTAAATAGTTAACAACATTCCTGTACATTCTTGCTATTTAAACTCATCCCCAGAAAGCTTGAGGTTAAGCTTGAAGCTACAAGTCATTGACATCGGTAATGAGGAAGGAGAGTGTTTTTTTTTTTTATATTATTTTATAGTGAAACTAGTTGAAATTTTGCGCATAATTTGTTGGGAAAACTTATTTTTTGGTTCGCTACAAGTTATGACTTGCAGCTCGGGAAAGAAACCGTAAGAAAGATTAATTTGATATCGGGATATTCCAGTTGAAATCCATACACCCCTGTGGAAAACATGACCTTAATCTCCCACTGATGGTGGATAGATTTCAAACGGAGTCGCCCATTCAGGTAAACCTATTCAAAATCCACACTCCCTGTGTGGTCAATTAAAGTTATGTCTTACACAGGGGGTGTATGGATTTAAACTGGAATAGCACATCGAAGGAAGGAAAGTGATTAAGAAAATGTATGGGCTGTTAATTTATATACGGAAAGTAACTCTCCTATGCAAATAGGTAGGGATCGGGTTCTGAGCACTTTGGGATGTAACATCTTCACAGAGACATGACTAAAACCAGGTATATACACGCCAACTCCATATGCAGCACATTTTGAGCATTAATGCCGTAATGTTTTTATCCCGTATGTCATCCTGTTAATCCATCATGCGCCGTCGTTAATGCTTTGCACGCTATGATCCGTTTGATTTTGAAGTCTTCTTTTGTTTATTGAGCGTTGTTTGTTATTGTAATCTGATGAATAGGACGCATTTAAGTGTAATGCTATAATACATAATGATGAGATGGGTGCATTATGTTGTCACATCATAGCATTGTCATGTCAGGAAGGATGTATGTCTTTCTCTTCATTTTTGTATTGTGTTCAACTGGTATTGTAGGTCTATATTGATGGAATAAAACCTTGATGAGGTTTAGAAAAGTGAAGGTCTCGTATAACACAGAGTATTTACTATATATGTGGAAATTGGAGGCAACAAATGAAGTGTGTTTTTGAGAATTTTTCCAAATTGGCCCAATTTGTCCTCAAAAATATTTCAAATTGAGTATTTCATTAATACAAAATTGCAAGTTTTTTGTGCGCCAAATCTTGATTTTCACTGGGCCAAAGTTTGTGACATACTGCCTCTGAGCACAGATCCTGGAAAGAAACAGGATGTAAAACACTGAACACAGATGCTCCATCTTGTGATGTAAATTTGGACTATTTGGGATTGTAGATCTAACAAGACATTTGCACACTGTCAGAGAACACTGGGATTGAGACCCCTCCACCAGGGTGCAAATATGGGATCATCTTTGGGGGCAATTTATCATCGTACATGTATAGGTCACAAAAGTGATACATCAAACATAACTTGATGGGGTCATTAACATTCCCCTCTGTCATCCACATAATTTTTCAAATAGGGGATGTCCCAGAATATGGAGGTCCCTCTTCCATCAAAACTACAACTGTTGAGCCAAAGGGGTCTCATGTCCAGTGGCCAAAGTCCATAACAACCTTGTAACTGTTAAAAGATCACAAATTGTTGGGTATAAGTTTTTGTACCCAACACATTCAAAGGTCATTTTTTCAATGTATAAAGGTATTGGGGTTAAGAACTGTGTCCTGATAGATGAGGCCATTAAGATACTAGCGAACAGTGAAGGGTAACTTGGCAAGGTCATAAATTCTTCATCTCTCTGACACAGACAACATAATCATAAATATTTCTTCAATATTTCTTCAACTACATCATTTCTTGGGGATATCCCAAGAAGCTTATAACCTTTTATCTGCTATGGTGGACACCACCTCAAATGTAACAAAATTTTTACAAAAAAAGGATCAGGATTTGGTAGTTTACATAAATGAAGTCACTTCATGCAAAATGTATTCAAATGAGTACAAAATCAATAGCGACATTGGATCAGTATTTTTTTTTTTTAGGATTTCCGAACTTCTGCGACTCAGATTTCTGAAGAGGTTTAGGACTTTAGCATGCAGTGCGCAATAGGTGGGCATTCTCACTCTGGGTGTAGATGTAATAAATTCTCACCCAGTGTTTAAAAGTACTTGTATTTAGTGATTTATGGATTGTGTATGAACTAGAAGAAAAATGATGTATAGTTGTACATCAACAATAAAAAATGGGAATAGTTTATGTTTGAACAAAGGCTGTTTGATTTAGAAGATGAGGTCCAGTTACTATTAATGAACCAAGCCACACAAAACCTTATATATTAACCCTCTTTACAGGGCCAGGGTGGTGTCGAATGCAGACGACAAGTTCCATTTTTTTCTTAAAAATTCAAAAATTATTCAGAATTGTATATTTTCAGTACCTCATTACCCCCATCATAATTTTCTTATAAAGAAATACTTTTACATGTAAGTGCACTCGCCAATACAATTTCGGAGTGATAATGTTACCAATTAAATCACCCGATTTTCAAAATGGTAGACCCAGACTATTTTGGTATTTCACTCGTTAATACCATGGCAATTTTATCATCAAAGTTTTGCCTGCAATAAACGCCACCCTTTTTGAAATTGCAGCCGGGAATTGCAGTCCTTCCTGGGCGTTGAGTGGAGGAAATACGCTATGTAAATACATGTGTTGCACATCATTTGTTGATCCAAACTTGTTGAATTAAGACAGATAGATGTCATTCCATTTTGTTGTTTAATAGCACTTGAGATCACTTCTTTGCATCTTTACAAATGAACTGTGCAAAACTGAGATGTGTCAAAACACTTATTGCAGCGGAGACCATGTTCAGGCCAACATATCATATTACATTTAAGTTGGTGCAATCAATGACATAGCGCTATCATTTCATGTTTCGTCCTGACAAGAGCCATGTCTGCATTAACTTTCAACGACTCGTCTTACTAACACTGGCCGGCAAATTTAAGCGCAAAAATCAATCGCGACATGATATTCACATCGGGAGAGAGATCAATGGCTGAGCTGAGGTGACCTTAATGTCATCTCCACACACAGTGGTATTAATCACCTAATTTCAACAACAATGGCAAAAGTAGGGTAGTGTATAATGGGCAATTAGAAAAATGAAATGAATAAATGGATAAGTAGAGTATGATATTAATTGGACTGGTATTAGCTGTGGATAAGAAAATTGTTTCTATTAAGAATTTATACATTGGATTATTTATGTATAGGATTTTTAGATTCTTCTATATTGTCAAACCACACGGTTTTTCAATAATTGACGGCTATCGCGATACAAGGCAACCGGTCCCAGGTGTGTAATTTAAACCCCGCTCACACGGATGCCGCCAAACCAAGCTGTTTTGCCAGCGCTTAAGCTGCAAGGGATTAGGCCAAGCGCGGGCTGTGCGCCTCGACTAAGTGGCGTAATTAAGCTTGGATAATTGTATAACGCGGCCATTAACTCAGTTCTAACTCTACCTGGTTAGAGAAGTTTATTGAATTTACCACGGCTGCGGAGAGAAACTCATTTGCATAATTTGACGGTTTCACTGCAGATCAGCGTGTAATTTGCTCGTCGTTTTGTTAGATCAAGACGATGCTGCGTTGCATTTGTGCATATCAATTGTCGTAGCTCAGGGAGTCCCCCTTCCCTGTTCTCTGTGTCTCATTTATGTTACACAACCATTTCCATATGTGAACTAGATAGTGTGGTGTTGAATACCGATTTCCTTATTCAATAACCCAGCAAATGCAGAGTACATACTGAATAATAAACCTGTTCAAACTATTTTATTGAAAACATTTTTTATTACAAATTTCAGAATTCCAACTTGTCATGCCCATATTTGGGATCTATGTTAAAATTGCATTTAAATGAGTACAAACAAGCCTAGTATTGGTTCAGCGGTTCTTGAGATCAAATCTTGGATCGTCATAGCTTCATATGCAGCAAGTTTTTAAATGTTGATCCCGATAAAACTGTATGCATAAAGTATAAGCAAAGAACAATGCATAACATATATATCCACATGCCGTATGGGAGAAAATGTTTTCATATAGAATAAAATGTCTTCCAAAACTGAAATTTTAATGTCAGCTTTTTTTTTTTTTTAGGCTACTGAGTTTGCTTTTCTTATGCGATTACCATACATTGCTATTCATATCTTGGCTTTGCAATTTCAGAATCCTATCGGGACAGACAGATTTTTTTTTTCTTTCTGAAAATATTTTTTTTGTGACATCATTCTTGTGTTGTTGATTATGTGGATTGCTCTAGTTTTGGCAGATTATTTGGGTTAGCTGTAATGTATTCATGTATGAAGCGATGGCGATGAATTTGATTAGTGGGGCACCGAGTCTTTGTTGCGAGATAAATTGGATGAACATGTTGGGGCTATTTTCAGAAACATGAATGTTTAAATTCAGGACGTGGTCACAGGAATACTTAAAGAAATAGACAGATGGAGTATGGGTTTCAAAATGAATCCTAGACAATTCAATTTGAAAAGCAGATTCCCTCTGAAAATTATAATACTTAGTTCCGACATATTCCCATTGATAAAGATTTTCCGAGGGGGGGAGGTACTCAAGTTTGGTTTTGGTAGGGGTGTGTCGCTGAGAATTTGAAAGGGTATCCATCAATATACCAATATACCTTTCAAGAAATTTGGACCCATCATTATACCAAAAGTCAAAATTTTAGGCCAAATTTAACCCAAATGGTCATTGATATACCAAAAGGGCCGAAAATGCTACCCATGTTTGCGGCACGTCTCCGTATAGTCATTGTACTGGGTATCCCCTGGGGATTTTTCTTTCCACAGGGGTATGGCAGATTTGAAATATTTATGTAGGCCTATATTTGCCAAAAAGATATCATCATGCCACAGACCCTAGAAAGGGTCTTTGATCATGCATATATGCAAATTAATGCATAATGCATCTTATTTACATATTTTCATAATCACCACTTTATATGAACATCAAAAGTAGTTTTTAGGTCAACATCACCAGGAGCATAGCCAGCTTTCTTGGTGGTTTTTATAAAGTAAACATTCTGGTTTCCAGCATTAATTGTAACACTTGTATTATTACTTGCTTTAAGTATACAGCTGAAGAGAATTAAAAAATGTAATTCAATTTAACAAATTAAAAACAAAACACTGGGATTAAATCAGATTTTAACCATCAATTGTGCCTCATAGTATAAAATAGATAACCCCATCATAATATACTATACAAGAATACGAGAGCTGCCTGTCGCTTCAAAAGTGCTATGTTTGAAGTACTGTGAGTAGGAGGACTATGGAATGTATTAAAAATAAAACATGTGCCATAAATTGAAGAACACAAGAGATAATTGTTATGCATGTATAAACACTTCCGCAGGGTTGCCAAACTTGCATTTTGGTAGCCCAATTGGGCGACTTTTGTAGATTTGCTCCATGACTCTTGACCATTATCTGCCCCAATAGAAACCAATGGTTAAAACAAAATGGGCCACTTTCCGACATTGGCGCCTGCAACTTTCGGTAGTTTCATGTCGAGTAGAAACCAGTGGTTAGGAGAAAAATTGGGTAACTTCACAGTTTTTTACACGATCTGGGCTAACGGAACTTTGTTGGCAATCCTGCACTTCAGTATTGGTACCTAGGTAAAGATAAAAATGTGATTCTATGTAAGTTGTTGGCACTATGCATTTAGAAAATATAAAATTGCACTAGTCTACAATAATTATTAAATAGAAAAAGCAAATGAACGAAAAAAAGGCATATATTTACTCTCACCGAAGTCATAGTAAGTAAAAGATGATTAGGTATGGAAACGTCTTGATGAATTTAGCTGGAGGGACGTAGTTTTATGGAAGTGCTAAATCATGTTAATGTGATGCTGATTGAAGGCTAGGTTTGTTTCTATAAAACTTTTTCTCATTAAGTTAATAAATATTTTCTCTAAAAAGAGATGTATTGAAATCTTCTGTTCATTTTTGCATGGGCATAATTGTCCACACTCCCCCACACATATCATTGTGTTTACCCCGTATTTATGTGAACACACCGGGGGGGGGGGTGGACTTCAATATGAAATGGATAGGCCTATAGGTGTAGTAAGGTTGAGACTTTCACAGTTAATGCTTTCAGCAAAATGTTCAAAATATGGGGCCATTGGGGAGAGCATTTTTTGGGCATTCAGTGAGAGAAATATGTAAGAAATATGGGGTCATTGGGATGAGATTTTAATTTCAAATTGGGTTATCTGAATGGGTGACTATTTAAAAACTATACCCCTCTCCCTGTTTTGGTCAAGTCTTCCTTAAGGGGGTGTATGGATTTCAACTAGAATAACCCATTGTGGTGAAAATCAGTCATCAGGACATTACTTTAGATGACCCCACCCCTCATTTTCCCAGATGAATCTGTGTGTAAAGGGAAATCGCACGTGAGCATACAGATAACAGTAGTTGCTTATCTGTCAAAATCATTTTATCATAATCCATGTCAATTTGAGAACACCAGTCTCTAAGTAACTTTGAGGTTTTTTTTTACAGTTCAGTTTACTACCTTAATTAGAGTACATCGTGTTATTCGAAATCGAGAACAGGGATCCCGAAGGCTGTACATTGGGTTTCCCACTTCGTCTGGTCGTGTAATCGAGAGCGTGTCCCAAGAGGAAGCAACTCGGTGCTACAGCTGTCTTTGATTAGCCTTTTTTTTGTTCACACCTTAATTTGTATAAAATCGTATATCCCGTCCTACAACTCGCTTGTTGTACACCCTCATGTTGGCATTTTTTCTTCTCTCCTCTCAGCATACTTCAGGATGGAAGAAGATCTTATTTATGATGAGAAAGCACCCCGAAGACAAACCAAGATATAATGGGCTATTCCATTTAATATTTACACTACCCCTGTGAAAGTCTTCCACGGAGGGAGTATAAGTTTTGAATAGAATGAATACTCACTCAAGTTGTGGAAGATATAGGTAAAGCCAGGGGGAGTATGGGTTTCAAAATGATTAACCCTGACCAATAGCATGTGAAAAACATACTCCCCCTGTGGAGGATATTTCCAAAATCTTCAACAGAGGTAGTGTGGATTTTAACTGGAATAGTCCAATGGGGGGATTAGAGCAAGAAAGCTCTTACTGCAATAGCTGCCCTATAGACATTTGACAATTTCTGTATTCTATATTGTACTCATCTAGAGATATGTATGCCACCTGGCAGCTATCACAGATAGGACATTCTTGAGCTAACCTCTTGTTGTTTTTGAGGGCTTCACTGAATCAACACACTATATGATCAGGAAGCTAGAATATATTTCGAGGCTATTTTGCGGAGAAATTGACTTGCATTACAAGAAAAAACTTTGTATTGGTAAAATTATAAGCCGAGTCTCTTTGAATTAATGATATTTTGTCGTTTTGTTTCCTCAATTCATATTGCAATGGATTCCCTTGAGATAGTGAGCATAAAACTTCCATTAAAATTCAGAATTACATATGCCATGTTGAGTTTGTGTTATATATCCGTTCTTCAATCAATAAGTTTTTCTACCGTGTTTTTTTTATCTCTCTCTTTTTTTTGTTTCGCTTTTTTTTGGAAAATTGGGTCATGACAGTCCTAGAGGTGCTCTAGTCACAGACTCTGCCACAAAGCTTCAAGCTATGATTGTCTTACCATTATACAGTTAATTTGTAGCTGGAATCAAGTGACGAGTAAGAGATGTTACCTTAGGAGTATCAGGTCATGTGACATGTAGTTGAGGGGTTGCTGGATATTTTGCTGCGAGCATAGTGCACTGTGATCCGATTTTGAAACCAAACAGAAGAAGAGAAATTGGTGGTAATATCATTCATTATACGAGTTGTATTTGACGTGATTGAAATAATGAGTACACAAATGCAACTGTGATATGAAACAAATGAAACCCTGAAGAAAAAAATATAAGCTTATATTTTTAACCTCATAGCCAGTGGCATAGTTCAATAACCTTAGCACTAAAGTTGACCTCAAATTGTGGAGTACGAGTTTCTGTTCCCAACTTAATCAGAGGTCATTGTAGGAGTGTGCAAGCATATTGGGGTTACAAGAACTGAGCCCTTATGATTGGAATGTTTTATCATTATAAGTGAAACCACTAAATTTGATGCTTGAGTGCAAAAATGTCCTAAGTGCTTTATTATAACTATGAACTTAAGACCTTCTTGCATTTAACCAAGTAAAGGTGTAAATTATTGTCAAGTATGAAGCATGTTCATCAATAAACTTAAGTGCAAGAAGTAGACATTAGATGAATTTTGAGTGTGATAATTACAAGTTAAATATGTCTGTGCATTGACCTATATTGAGAGTTAAGCACGGTAACCGATGGCCCAAAAAGTTAGCGATGGTGTACCTCCATATGAATTTGTTAACTACGCCGATACAGATCTGAACACGCTCGATTACGGAGATAATCAGCGAGAAGTATTCAAAGATGGGTAGCTTTTTTGTGGACGAAGTCAGGTCTTGTTCTGTGACTTGTTTTGCGTGGTTAGTAATTGATTTGTGGTGAAATTGGACTAATCCATTTAAAATTCACACTCCCTCTGTGTAAGATTTAGCTTAAGTCTTCCACAGAGGGAGTATGATTATCAAAATAGACAGTTGGGTACTGTTTGAAATACTCACTCCACTTGCGGAAGATATAGTTAAAACCAGATGTATAGGGGGATAAGTATGGGTTTCAAAATAGTGGAATATATAGGCCAATTAGTGGAAGGTATAGGTAAAGACAGATACAGGGGGAGTAAGGGTTTCAAAATAAATAACCTTAGCCAATTATGGTCTCACTGCCAGTGGCGAAGCCAAATAACCCTCATGTAACAGCTTTAGATCCAAATTTGACCTCACATTTGTGGAGGATGAGTGTTTGCACCCAAATTTTCAAAGTTCATTGTATGAGTGTAAGCATATTGGGGTTAAAGAACTGTGTCCTCACAGATGAGCATAGCTCCAATAGCTGCTTTGTGTTAAATATATACAAAACAATACATAGCAGCTATTGGAGTTATGAGGTTTTGACATATGCGATGCAGCACATCAAAAGGGGGACTTTGTGTCAAAGTGCTTTTCAAGATACAGATTAAAATAAACAGAAAAAAGTAACCAAAATAATAAGAATTTGGGATGATTTTCACTTATAAAATATGAACTCTGCGATCAATTTTAGCAAATGAGGTATCATTTTAAAGCTTGCAAAATGCTTTCAAAACAGAAATACTCAACTCAAAATTGACTTCACCTGCAAAATCCCCCCTTTCGCATAATATACTTCCATTTGTAAGGAGAAGAGACAGAAATCCAATGAAAGACAACAAAAGTTGCATAAACGGCTTCATCTTGATTGTAATAGGAGTCGCTTTATGAGTGGGTTTGAATGTGAGCAGCGAGTCACGTCGGACATGTCATGATTTACGATGATATATTGCGGGTTTCAATTCCCTTAATGCTATTTTTTTTGAAATGGAATTGCCAAATTATATCATGGTTAAATGATATGACACTCACAGCAGTTAAAGTCAGCTCAAGCTATGATGTTGCATGAAAAAGAGGAAGAAAAAATGACTGAAAGTTAAGAGGGAAGAAATCAAGAAAGTGGGATGGGGTGAATCGGTGAATAGAAAACAAGATGTGTGCGGTTGACATGGCTGCAGAAGCGGAAAGTGGAAAATCGCCTGAAGGACAAGCGGGGTCCCCCTGAAAAGATGGCGTATGTCGTCAGAGTTACTCTCTTTTTCTAATTCTTTTCAAATTTAAATGTGCCAAGGAGATTGAGGTTGACGAGATGAGCGTTGGCAGCAGCACAATCACCCACATGCACAGTTCAGTTGTGTACTTTTCATAATGCAAATTGTGTATTCTATAGGATGTGATAGTGTGTTTCACAATAGATGAGGTAAAATTCCACTGCAACAAGTGTTAATGGCAGAGTTCAGAATTTTGTCTCAAAGATTGATGTTAATATTAGGTATACATTTGTTGACATAAACATGTATTTTTAGAACATTCAAAATTCATATATGTATGTAGTTAAAGTTTCTATTTATATGTGCCCTGATTTTACAAAATGCAAACTTGTGTCACTGTAGTAAGTTATATTACGGACGCATTCATTTTTGAAATCCTTT
>NW_027305711.1:0-79901 GCF_039555335.1 Amphiura filiformis
GATAGGTTATACATTAACGTCAATTTGTTTACATTTCGAAAAGGATGTTAACTAAGCTATTCACTACTGTTAGCGGTGTTCACCTTGATGAATAGTAGTCAAGCTTTCAATGCCCAATCAGCAAGCAGTACAAAATTGTATATTCGGACCAATATGATGCCATCCCTTACCTTAAATTATTGTATACCAACGATTTAGCTGTAATGAGGCCCAAAAGTTTCAATAATTCCAGGTTGATTGCTAACCTTTATCTGTATCACTTTAAAGGCTCTATCAGTGATCCAAGTGAAAGCGTTGGGTGCTTTTTTCATATAAAAAAAATTGGGAAAAAGGGCAGTGTTGATAAATATGAAGCTTCGGTTAAATGCATGTAACAGCATCCGTTTCTGTCCGTACGCACAAATTAACTCACTTTTATACTTATTTTTTTCTTTCAATATCATGAATATGTTTGTTCATGATAATATTGTACACTTTTTAATCGTGCTTAAAGGTAAGGTTAATAACCAAAGCTGATTATTCTGTTACAGTATCCATGTTGCCTGTTTACACGCAAGATACTACACTGTAGGTTATACAGTTACGTAAATTTGTTTACACTTCTGAAAGGATGCTTAAGATTTATTACTTTAATGCAGATAATATGTTCATACAATCGGGTGCGTTTTTATGCAACGATGTCATGCAATTTGTCTATCCCATTAATTCCAATAGTAATATCCCAGCAAACACACAATGTTTTTTGACATCATTCGCGGAAGGTTATAAAATGTTTTAAATGTGGGATTATATAAAGGGTATAAATAATAGAAAGTATAAAAACGTTTTCATAATATTATAAAATACATCTTGATAACCTACCGCAAATATTTTAACATAATGTTATTTCAGTGTTGACAAAATATTTGGCAAAAATGTTTGCAAAAAATAGTGTATAATAACATTTTAAAATTATTGTTGTAGTGTGTTTTTCATACAAAACGTTTCAAAATGTTTTCATGACCTTTATATAACGTTTAACTTTATAACATTTAAAGTTATTAACACGTTTTTACCTAAACCAAAACCGAAAATATATCTTGTAAGAACTTTCAAAACATTTTTGTGTTTGCTGGGATACACTTTTAATATTTATCAGCTTGAAAATAATTATAAGATAGTCAAACCAATTAGTTTCGTCCGGTGAAAACACGGAGGAGGCTTGATTGTTCAGGTATCTGATTTAAGTTACATCTCAACATGTGTTTAAACACTTCTTTAAACATGGGATGTTTTGTTCCGTACAAGAATGGATTAATGCACCCGTTAATTAACACCAAAGCTGCGGTGTATGGTATAGCTGGATCACTTGAGTCGATTAGTAGGCATAAACCGTACGGTGTAAAACATACAAAATATGCACACACAACATAAAACATATTTTTTGTGATTTGCATCTGACGTTTTTTAAAAACATCTTTCGTACTCGATCTATTTGGATCTTTAATTGTAACTACCATGTCCTTTTCTGCTTCATTCGACGCGTCTTTGCTTACACGAACTGTCATTGTTCTTGTGTGGCTACGTACATAAAGAAATATTTTAACGTATGAGATTATAATTAAAACAAAGGGGAGCGGATAAAGCCCGAGTGCCATAATAGCGTCATAAATGTCGGTGTGAGGGGCCGTTGACTGAGCAGAGCAGCTACTGTATTTGCTGTTATACCTAAAGAACCGATTTTACACAAAGGTGGAACAATTGCGATACAAAATGGTATAATCCACGTTGACCCGATCCATATTATTAAAGTTTTGTCGTTATAAATTTGGTTGTACATTTGTTTTAGGTCGTGTTATTAAAACAAGCCTATTTAACCCGATTAAAGCCATACTATATAGACTGCTCCCAACACAAAAGAAATAATACCCCTGCAGCCCATGAACACACCCATGGTGATATTGGCCAACCACTTCGGGAAAGCAACGCAACAGCATTCCAAGGAATTATCAAAGATGTCAGAATATCAGCACAGCTTAAATTCACTACAAATGCATTGGTAGCATTTCGCAATTTTCGTGATAATATCACAGCAAGTATTACCAGGCTGTTTCCACATGTCCCTACAATTGAAGCGATAATAAAAATCGATGCAACGATTGCTCGTTGTGGGTAGTCATGAAAAACAAACGATGCCTCACCAGTGTTGTGCTTAAATAATTCGTTTGTTTGGTTGTCTGCTTTATACTGCACACCATCCATTTTCTATTGTAAGAAATACGAGTTTAAGAGAGCATACTTCTATCACACTCAACGTAACTCACCAATATCTTCTCTGTTGAATATAAAATGCATGGAAATAGAGAATCAAAACGCTTATACGGCTATGTAATCAATTGAGCGATGCGCCATTCAACTCGTAAGCACAGTATTGCAATTGCACATAATTTATTTTATTTGCTTTGCCAGCTGTAGAATACACCCGTCATTAACGTTAAATATCAAGTATAATACCAGCGATTGCAGAGAAGCGCATAAATTTATGCTCCGAGAGATGCTATATAATGTGTGTAGCCTGAACGTAACAGAACATCAGATAAGCTTATGCCAACCACCTGAGGTGAATATCGGGTTCACAAAGACGCAACATTTTTCAACATGAATAATAGAATCCAGGCTTTCATGTGTACGTAATAACACTCCTGAAAATAGTTCTCTTGTGTCAACATGCAGCTCGCATTTCGTATTGACGGCGTAGTTTAATATAAGTCGGAATATCTACCAAGAGTATCCAAACTCTATGTTATTCCACGCATACAATTATCAAGCACAGCTCATGTCCAACCCAGGTATTCAACACTTGTTGAAATATTTCACAAAAGTAAAACAATAAAATACACAACATGTAGCTCGAGTATCATATCCACGTCTTCACTGACTGTGATTCTTGGATGTATCTGTCCCAAAACCGTAGGGTGATATTCTGATATATAATAGTATAGTGAGTATACTAGAACCTCAGCCTAATTTTGCGATTGACCTGGCATATTTCGTCTCGTGAGAAAAATCGCTATGTGAGTAGAAAACACAAAGTTCTTCACCCCCAGTATTCATCTCAATGCATATTATACTAAAATCAAATAAGCAATGTCTTAAGGTGTAATTTAATCGCGTTGAAGCACGCCCCCGATGTTTAATTTACTCTAGCTCAACCTATGACAAACCGCATGTATAACGAAGGTATGGGAAATAGTTGATCTTTGGGTGATGGATGCATTGTCAATAGAAATAATTACTATAACCAATAGATATTGATGGCACCAGTCAAACCGGGTGACACGTAATTAATATTCTCTTCATAGCAAGTCCCAAGTTTCAAGATAATCTATTCATGCATGGCCATCATCATCATTAATTTAATCACTATTAAATATAATCATTATTACCGCACGTGGCCACCTAAACCAATTTTGTCCAGAAAATAAACTTTGCACACCTAAAAATCATAGTGCATTAGTTCGGTAATCTGCGGCAAGTTAATGATGACCCCCACAGTACCGTACTCTACTCTACCAAACGAACTCTTTAGCTTCCTTTTATGGTCCTATTACACATTCAAGAAAATAAAAAAAAAATAATTCCCAGCATTCCGGCCATATTCAAGGTTAAAGGTCAACACAGTGGTCAAATTTTAAAGTTGCTCAAATCTGGTTAACAAGCACACCAAATTATTCCTCTCATTGCACGGATTCAGAAAAAGTATGACCTACCTGCGACGTACCGTTCTTGAGTTATAAGCAAAAAGGTCAAATTATGTGGGTAGTCAGGTTTTTTTTTGGCCACACAGGGCCCAAAAATTAAAAATGCTCAGATTTCAGCGAAAATGGTCTCAAATTGCTCGTCATGTAAAAACAACTCAAAGAAGGAATCATTTGCACTGTTTAAGGGGTACTACACCCCTGTGGTAAATTGACTATTTTTTATTTTTTCTCAAAAATAATAACACTGGTAACAAAAGTTATGTATATTATTGGGGCAAGGAATCCAAGTACTACACTGAAATTTCAATGGCTCAAGACAAGCGGTTCAGAATATATGATACGAAACGAGGTACATCCTAGCGGTACCTTATTTCTTATTATAAATAACAAACCGCTTGTCTTGGGTCACTGAAATTCCAGTGTAGTAATTGGATTCCTTGCCCCTATAATATACATAATTTTTGTTACCAGTGTTTTATTAGTTTTGAGAAAAATGCAAAATAGACACAATTTATCGAGGGTACCCCTTAAAATGATTTGTTATTGACAAAATTGGCCAACAATTACAACCTATGGACCACAACCTATGTTGTGATGTTTCCCATATAACGAAACATCCTACATGGTTACAACCATTCCTTATTTGATTTGTGTTTACATGACAAGCAATTTAAGACCAATGTCGTTGCAAATTTTTGGTCCCTGTGTGGCCAAAAAAACTAACCACTCCCAAAGATTTGACCTTTTTGCTTATAACTCAAGAACGGTATGTCACAGACAGGTCAAACTATGCTTTTTTTGAAATTTAACCACTGTGTTGACCTTTAACCTTGTGGGGGTCATCATTAACTTCCCATAGATACCGGACTACATCTGAAAGGTGATAGTCTGGAGATTATTAAAGCAATTTAATTCATTAGTTTTACCGATTGTGGAGCCCTGAAAACGATCAATTTCGTGAAATCATAAAATTCAGGAACCACTTATTCCCATGATACATTTGATATTATTTCTCTAATATTAGCGACGCGTATCCATCATCCGTAGATATCACGCTTTCCAGAATAAATTAAATTCTAAAGACCGAAAACACGAATGTGATACAAATTTTAAGTACTTGCAACACAAAAAATGTTTTCCTTTGGGTCTCATACTCTTACTATATACCACTAAGAATTCTTAAGCTGGTTTCATACTACCCTGCCGCTTGCCGCTGAGCGGCGTGGCGCACGCGTATTGTAGACAAACGGACACAATCAAGGCTTGTCATTGCTTGAAACGCCCTGCCGCTTGAAAGTATGCTGGGGGCATCAGACCTTTACTTTAGATGTGTTATGATTTTTCTCCCTACGATATTTGTTTTCAGAAAAACAACATTATGTTTACAAACTTGATGCAGACAAAGGGTTACATTTAAATGTCAATGCTCGATTAATGTTGACTATAAAGCTATGCTACACGGGTATATGTTAATTGACGTTGACTTAAGTTAACAGACAAAATTGGATTCGTTAATCTATTTTCGCTTCAGCGTGTTAACCTTGCTTCTATTACCTTATGAGAGCTGGTCTAGAATACATCAACAACACTACCGTTATTCTTAGTATATCACTCACATAACAAATTGCATATAAATAACTTATGAGATGCGGAAACCGATCCTGTAGTTTTATGATATTGTCAAAGAAAGCGATGTATTGTGATTAAAAATGCAACGGTTTAGGGGGCCCAGGTGTGAAAACGTATGCACAGGTAGCGTGAATTAGAGAATAAAGGTATTGGTTTTAGCCACTGGAGTGCATCTATCGTCTCATATAACACAGGCGACATTATTATTTTAAGTAAAACTACGAGGCGAAGCCGAGTTGTTTTACGCCAAAAATAATGATGTCGCCCGTGTTATATGAGACGATAGATGCACGACATGACAGCGGCTAAAAACAATACCTTTATTACACTTCAATTCAAATATAAATATCATAAGTATTACATATTTTAATCAAATTGAATCCTACATTTTACAAGGAACTACCTAGGGCTTAAAATCGATCAATCGATCAGTTGTTGATATGCATCTCCGATTGGTTCAAATAGCGGTACGCGTATCGCGTTGATGCACACACGCTGACCCGTGTGCTATCGTGTCATATCACACGGGTAAGAACCAATGAGATTGCAGGAACGTTCTCAAGTGTTTAAGAATATTGAATATAGAGAGGTCCATCCCATACAAAACTAACACTTAGCACATGTGTTGCTTGGGTTAAAGGGATAAAAAAGCCCACGGGCCAGCTCAGTTTTTATCCTGCATCCAAGATGGCGGCCAAAACCAAAAAATTCCACTAAAATCCTTTAATAACTCATGTTTACAGTCTTAGAATGTTATGGTACTATTTTGTTTTACCTTAAAATTATGCGCAGATATTGTTTAGGTTCGATACCACTGATTATGTATTACACGGGTTTCCATGAGAAAATGGCTAATTTCGGGTGCAATTTTCTCATATTCAGAACTCTCACAGTTAAATGCCACTAATATCAGGTGAAACTATTCATACGTAGCAGTAAACATAACTAGGAAGCTATTTAAGATTCTATGGTACTCAAATTTTACTCACCGGAACGCTTTAGTGACCCGTTGAAAGCGATCCGGTGAGTGAAATTTGAGTACCATAGAAGTCTTAAATTACTTCCTATTTACGTTACCGCTACGTATGAATATAAATCATTATATAAGTTAAAGGTATGATTTTATTACCCTTTTTTTTAAATTCAATTTCAAAATTGACGCTATACAATTGAGAAGCCAATTTCACAATTTCTAATAACTTCACAATGCACTCTTTCAGATGCACAAAATCATCATGATCCGTCAGAGTTTTGAGATCTATGCCCTTGATGTCCAGAAAATTCTATTCTAAGATTTGACCCCAGATGGCCTTTGACCTAACCCCTGCAAAATGTTCCGAGATGTTCCCCTGGTCATGAAGTTGATTGTCACCGAGTTTGAGCCCCGAATCCGCATACCCCTTACAGATGACCATGAAATGCATTTCTAATATTTGATATCTGCATTACCTTTAACCCGATCCCTGCAAAATGTTTCCCTTGTCATGATTAAAGTTGCCAATTTTATCCTGCGTACTTTTTAACACTCGAAAATTACATCTTAATTCAAAATCTTTAAAAAAAATCTTAAAAAAAATACTCATTCCCCATCCGTTTTTAAAACTGTCATGGGCTGGCTTTGAGACATAACAATTTGTTAGCCTAATGTATTGGAAAGTCTTCAACCGGTACATTAGTACAGGGCGCTACGGGTTTGAGATCTTCCCTCCTGTGGTTCCTATGAGGGGGCGAAGGTCACTGTGGGGGGAAATTTCAATATAGTCCCACTATGTTGTAATTTATCTCAAATTGCTCCTATCATCAAACGGAATGAAAGCTTAGTGCAGGAGTTACAAGGTCGAATAGGTCAAAATTACAATAATAGTCCGATTTCATCGAAACTGGCCTCTAATTAGTCCCCTTAACATTAGAAATTTTAAACATACATATAATTCACAATTCAAGTGCATATTTGTATTGTCGTGTCCCCGATCTTGAATGAGCGTTTTAAACGTTTCGACAGTATTTTGTAGGACATGAGAGCACATCAGACATATCGAATTGCATTCTGAATACGAAGAATGTCTTTATGATATCAAATAATTTTAATTTTTTGAAATTCACGATATAATACAAATTTTATGACTAATTATTAAAATTTGATATTTGTCAAATTTTTGATAAATAACAGTCCTCGATGTAAATTTTATAAATCTAATGATATATTCTTAAAGTGTATGTAGCTGGGAGGAAAAGCCGACGATCAATTGAAGATATGGATTTTCCCAACAGAAATATGTACCACAAGCATAACATTTGACCCATAATTTCATTTGATTCTGAGGTTATCTATTTCTCAAATAAATTATTTTCCTTTTTGGTTTGCCGAGAGGAGTAATTTATACAAATTTTGATTTAATCGGTGCCTTTTGAAAATTTGGCTTCTGTGCATGAGATATTGGACATTTGACTTTATTTTAATACTCTATAACTCATGAACTAAGTATCCAAGTGCAATATGACAATTAACTTTTTTTTATTCCTAACAATCTGAGATATATTACAGCATGATAGAACAGATATTAACTTTTGGCCCCATTATGACCTTGGACCCCTCGTGGGAAGCATAGGGGCATAGAAAAAACGGAATCATTTTTTGTTTTATTCTTTGAGGTGTAAGGATGCCAAAAACGTTGGTTCCACTAATATAGAAGAAAATATCCCAAACAAAAAATCACCCCTTAGCGCCATGTACTACATAAGACAATGAAACGTGTCAGACAAACCGGATTGTAAATAGTTAAAACACAGTATGTTCAAATAATACAACAGACTTGGATTAGCGTTTATGTTTATTCTCCTGCAAACCATCTGGAGTTTTCAATCACGCCATTTCTAGCTGATAGACTGCAAATAAATCTGCAAAAGAAGCTGATGCTAGCAATTTCTACCCTATATATAATAATGAGTGTATGTAATAATCAGTGTATCGCGGTTTCACATTGCTGAATATAATACAAAGAGCATACATATACATAATTAATTGAACTTTAGTTTTGGAACTTAGGAGTTGGCTTTATTGCCACAATGATGACGATGTCATCATGTTCATCGTCGCCGTTGACCATCATTTTTGCGTTGCTTACTTTGACTTCATCCGTAGGGTAAGTAAAACACTATTGAGAACCAGAAAGCCTTAACTGACAATGGTTTACATTGTGAGTTAAGGCTTTCTGGTTCTCAACCCTGTAATCGTTACGTTTCTTTTAGCATCAATATGAAATTTTTTTTGCTTTGCTCGCTTCGCCCGCATTTGTACCTAACTTATTCTGTCGTCAAAAGGTGATGGATTCACTGTACTTCATTTTTTTCCAATCCATCCCCATGTAAAAAAAAGAAATCTACTTTACTGATGTATTGCTATGAATGTGCCACTGATGAATTGATATAAAGAGGCACACGTCACAGTTTTTTAGTTAAATAGCTAAAGGGTTAATTTAAAGGTTCAATTTACAGACCAAAGAAGTTGTGAAAACCCAAAGCACTTTGGTTTCGTGATTGGGTAGGAAATGGATTAGTTCACTGAATGCATCCACAAAGAAAGGGTTGTATATTTACGATTATAGAAGTTAGATTTAGAGAGGTTGATAGTTTTATTTTTTTTTTGTGTGTGTCTTATTTGCAGGAGTCAAGAACCACACCTTTGCGAGCAGGTGTTCCAAGTAGAACATCCCGTTGAGGAAACCTACACATCAACACAATCAGTTGAAGAGGTCGTTAACCATGACTGTGATGAGATGTTGTCGCCTGAGTTCAAGCAGGTTCCAATGGGAGATGGGACATGCTTGATTACAAGGTACGATCGTATTTATTAGATTGGATTCATAATTTTATTACTTATTGAGTGCAACAAAATAGATCAAATGGACAGCACAGGATAGTACAAAGTGCTCAACTAGTTTTGTTTGTTTGTTTGTTTGTTTGTTTGTTGTGGGTTCGTTAGTGTATTTGTTTCTTTGTCAAGAAGTATAAACTTAGAGTATAGTTTTTGGAACTTACATAATTAAATAAAAGTAAATTGCTGCTTTAGTTTAATTAGTTTCACAACAAACTTTAAATTGAGTACCTTATGCTAAACCTCACGTCTTCATTGTACTTGAAGCATTAAAAGCTTAAGGCCTCGGATAACAACGTTTACACAATATTTTTCTGGAACATGGGGTTCTCATGTCGCAGAAAAAATACCGTGCAAACGTTGCTATCCGAGCCCTTAAGAACTTTTGAGCTTTATCACAGACTCTAGAAAGAATGCTGATTATAAAAATCAAGGTTGCGAGCCTGATTGTTGTGGTCGTAGTGGTCAAATTAAACAAAAGTGGCTTTAGTTGCAACAAACCTATTAGTTTGATTTGAGCTGTTGTATTAAAACGATTCTTCGAGTAATTTTAATGTATCAATATTGCTCGATTTACTAGAATATCGCTTGTGAACTTATTACTTAAGGCAACACGTTCCTTTAATAAAATCATTTCAGTGAGCTCAACAAATGACGTAGATAAACTTGAAAATTAAGTTGTGCTGACAGAGACAGTTTTGAGTATACAGAAGTAAAATTAATTAATTTTGTAGCAAATCTTTTGGAAAATGGTAAACTAAAATAACTTTTTAACAATGTTAATGGAGATATTTCGAAATGCAGTTTACTTCGCAGTCTTAGATTATCTATTCAAAATTACTCTACTGTAAACCACCTACGATGAAGGAACAATTCGTGACATTGAGATAGAAGCTTTTAAAACTTATCCTCTGATTTATTTTTTCCTCCCCTTCTTTTTGGATTTGGTGGAGCGGTCTTCCTGGTGCATAGCAATAGCACCTGTTCACTCCAGCCATTCACAGCACTTTTAAAAAAATGTTCCTTTTATGATATTGTGGAAATATTGATCTTATATCATGTATGTGATAAATTGCAATAAATACATTAAAAAATATAATAAAATAAAACAGTATAAATAGTTTATAAGCATACATATACGCGTCACCTCAGTTAATGTCAGAAATAATATTTCGTGCATACATGGAAAAAAATGTTGCCGTCTGAAATTGTAAATTGTTGGCCCCAATTTATTGCCCAGGGCGCTCATGAATTATAACGTTAAACTGTATTCTTAATGTGACATTTTAAATAATACTATTGAAAGACATGGAAGAAACACATCGCAATTAGTCCCAAAAGTGTACATTTGTATGCGCTTTGCGCGAATTTATTGAATATCTATTTCAATAGTTTAGCAGCAAAATGGCAAGATTTTTCGCATTTGTACCATAAACTTATTATGTCGCCTATACTTCAACAAATGTTTTCCAACCCCATTCCCCCTCCCCATTATTGCCAAAAACAAATCTACGGCATTGTTTCCTATCCTGGTCAATCGTTACACATTTGCTACATTTCTTTGCACCAGGTACCGTCGTGTACCGTCTACCTGTGATTTATCAACGGTTCATGATTTCTGGGGTACCGCTCCTCTTCTGGTTAGGCAACTGTTGCTTTAATATAATACTATTGGCAGTTTTGGTGTCACGTTGCTTTTCATTCGCGTCTCACGAAGATAATTTGTACAACATGTAGTATTGTATTCAAGATATTAATGGACTTTGCATAAAATTAATACAATCAAAATCAGTTTAATAACAAGAAAAGCAAATCCACAAACGGTTCGGCTTGTAATCGGCTACGAAGTAATTTACAATCCTGAGGCTAATTTTATTGCTTAATTGCTTTTCGCCATCCATTTGAATGCGGTAATTTGATTTGAATAAAATAGACAGCAGGAAGGGAAAATATTCAGCGGTAGAATTGATGGTATGTCACTCTAGTACTAATTAAAGATAAATGTAAACCATTAGGGTGTCTGCGTATAGAAAGATGTGCGACACATTCACAGCGTAATTGGTAATAACAGGCTCCATGGTTATCTTTTTCTTGACTGCGCGATGCGAAATATCCATTTCTAATGTATCTTTTTTAACATGGGAAGTTGAACACTATAGTCATACTGATGTCTCGATGCCTTGAAAATGCTAAATGAATCAATATACTTTTTGGAAACCGTGTATTTTTCAAAATCTAATCAGCTTAATGCATTATGCACAGTAACACAAAACTGCTAAGCCAGATTGCTATCATGGTATACAAATTAACACTAACAGAAAAGTAGGTATATAACATAAAGAAAAAACCCGTTTATCATACATAAGGAAGGGACGGGGGCTACTATAACCTCCCGATTTTCTATAAGTAATGGCCATTAATATTAAATTGGGTGCCAATACTTTATGTGTGTCTCTTTTAACCACTAACACCCAAATAAATTCCAATGTCATGATGTCACTGTCACTTCAATTAGCAAATCTATATGAATATGTTAGTGATGGGGAAATATAAATAATGGGGCTCTTTGCAAAAAGTTGGTGTACCTTGCTCTTTTTCCTTCCAAAACAAATTCATTTACCATTGCAATATTAAAACAGGGATAACTCATACGTTCTATTAAATGAACATAATCAAAATAAGTTTTGCATCTTTCCAATATGATATAAGAAAAACAACATCACAATTTGCTAGTGTTATGATTTTATTGCTTTTCCTCGTCCATGTGTTTTACCAATATAATTTGATTTGAATAAGACAGACAGCAGGAAGGGAAAGAATTTGACCGTAAGATTGATAGTATGGTACTCTAAAGTGCTAATGAAAAATAAATGGAAACCGTTAGGGTATTCGCTTATATATAGAACGATGTCGATATATGCAACTACATTGACTGATACAATCACTACGTGATTTGTATTCCTATCAACATACGTGGTTATCTTGTCCTTAAGGGATCTAAAATGAGCGTTTATTGCGTTTCGACAGTATTTTTTTGTGGGACATGAGAGCACCTCAGACCTATCGAATTGCATTCTGAATACGAAGCATGTCTTTCTGATATCAAATAATTTTCATTTTTTGAAAATCACAATATAATACAAATTTTATGACAAATTATAAAATTTGATATTTTCCAAATTCTTGATATATAACAGTATTCGAAGTACATTATATAAATCTAATGACATATTCTTAAAGTGTATGTAGCAGGGAGGAAAAGCCGATGGTCAATTGAAAATTTTGACCTTTCATTTTGAAGATATGGATTTTTTTCCAAAAAGACCTAATTTTTTTTGGTGTTTTGGGAAAAAAATCCATATATTCAATACGAAAGGTCAAAATTTTCAATTGATCGTCGGCTTTTCATCCCACCTACATACACTTTAAGTATTAATCATTAGATTTATAAAGTTTACTTCAAGTACTGTTAAATATCAAAAATATCATTTTTTAATGATTTGCCATAAAATGTGTATTAAATTGCGAATTTCAAAAAATCAAAATTATTTGATATCAGAATGACATTCTTCGTATTCAGAATGCAATTCGATATGTCTGATGTGCTCTAATGTCCCACAATAAATACTGTCCAAACGTTCATACCCCAGCCCTTAACTGCGCGATTAGCAAGATCTATTTTTTTTTAAATATATATTTTTTAACATGACAAATTAAACGATGTCGTTATACTGAAACCAGGATGAGTTCAAAATGGTGATTTGCGGTAATTTGTGTGACATAATTATGTTGACATGGTGGATCTTCATCACATTATACAAATGTTACATTGTGGGCCATTCTTCCAGCTTGAAAACAAATCTCTTATTTGAAACTAGTTATGTTGCTTCTGGAACCTCTAAACCTCATCAGGCCAAGTTTGCAATAAAAACAAACGTGATGTAGGAATTTTATTTCCAAATATAACTACTAGCTGATTGAGAACATCCACACATTCCTCTTACTTATTTCAGGTGGAAATGCTAAAACGTTTTGACACCGTGTAAAGGGTAGACTAAGTATTGTTGGTCGAGGCAAAAAAAAATCGATTTTCGATATCTAAAGCAATATATTACTGAAAAATAACATTTTGATGGTTTGCAAAAGTTCATTCTATAAATCATATACTTTGAAAAGTTGCTTGCTTTATTGTTGTTAATAAGTACTGTTATGTACGTTTTACAAAAGTGTTGTTGTTTCAGCCCTCTGTACAACATTAAACTCAATAGCCAAAGGACCTACAAAAGTATATCTTTGATATTTGAATTCTTCTACACGCTCGCTATGAAATGATCAATGCAATTTTTACCAAAGCCCAGTACCATTCGCAAGATGCTTAAAATAGTTGCTAACCTAAGACGATACACCTCGATGATCTTATGACTAAGGGCTATAGCTTTATGAAAACAATAAATAAACAAAATTTTCGCATACTTCTTGTGTGACCTTAGTCAGCATCTCTCTAAGGAAAGGTCAAAGCCAATTATGAGACCATATTCTTTCAATTTTCAATTATATCAGCTATATACATGAAATCGTGAAATTGTGTTTATTTTAAAAAATAAAACAAATAACAGCACAACGATATAATAGTTCATGCATTATACAAGTAATGTAGTTTAATCGGCCAGAGGCACTTTAGTTGCGTTCATTTCATGCAAGGGTTCAAATGTTATATCCTATTATGTCTCCAAAGAGACATAATAGAGTGTAATTTCATTTAATTGTATGTCATTTGTTGTAATGATTTTGAGTTTTATGGAAATAAAATATGAATATGAATACAAAATAAGAATATTATTGAAACGGTCTATAAAAAATCATAATCGCGGATATCGCTTGGTAGTGAATATTGTACATCAAGCAACAAGAAACCCTTTAATGATACTTTAATTTCCTTTTGTTTACTGAAAAAAGATACTATATTTTATTTCCATATTTATAGATAGTTAATGAACAGATATTCCTCATATCTAGTGTTTAAAAAACCGTTCACTGTCATAAAAACAATTCTACTGCGAGAACATTCTGTTGTTGCCCATGATGCGCGCTGCACGATAAACAAACAATAATCTATGTGCTCAGCAAGATGATTATGAATAACGTGGCTCACATAATCGGATATTTGAACCAACTTAAAAGTTCCTCTATGTTATTTAAAAAAAATATTATGCCGATGCGCTTTTAATATCTATACTTTGAAATAAAAATGTGATTGTTCCATTTTTGGCTATACCCTGTCTTTTAGCAAACATGTCAAAAATGCATTATTGATTTAAGCTAAGCATCTCGCAGCTTCATCCAAATACAAGAGGTGATATGTTTCTTTCTTTTCCTTTTGGTGCATTCTGATGTATCAAACTCAATCTACTATTGCATTTAATCGTTATTATTAATATAGAAGAAGAGTGAAGAAAATACTTTTATGCATTATAGCGTCGTCACAAGTAACAACTTAAGCTAACACACCTTGAAATCTGTGTTAAAAGCTTGTTAACTGGTGCACTTAAAAATGGTGTTTAATAATGTTCAAATGTGTTTTTCAAGTGTTATTTTTTAAACGTCCGATGTGTCCTACAGCTTAGGAGTCAATGGTTCCCTATACACTAAGTTCAATTTTTTTTTTTGCGTAGACAACCCGAGATGGCTGAATTGACACGAATGGCTAGTAGTTAGAGAATAAAGGTATTGTTTATAGATGCTGTCGTGCATCTATCGTCTCATATAAGGGACGCACCATTAGATTCTCAGGGTGGGATAGGAAGTGTTTTTGAAAAAAAAACTACTACATGAGCAAAAGAAAAAAAGTAACTTTCCCAACAACACTAAAAAAAAAAACTTTCCCCACCTAACTGTGTATAAATGCATGAAATTAAAAAAAAAAATGCCGGCAAAAAAACCCCCAAAAACTTCGCCGCCTTCTTTCCCCGACCCCAACTTCCTACCCCCCCCCCCGAGTATCTAATGGTGCGTCCCTAACACGGGCGACATCATTATTTTAAGTAAAACTCGGCTTCGAGGCGAAACCGAGTTGTCTTACGCCAAAAATAATCATGTCGCCCGTGCAATATGAGACGATAGATGCACGACAGCAGCTATAAACAATACCTTTATTCTCATTCTTAAACACTTCAATTCAAATAAAAATATCATAAGCATTACAAATTTTAATCAAATTAAATCCTACATTTTACAAGGAATTACCTAGGGCTTAAAGTCGATCAGTCCCGTTGTTGCTATGCGCCTCCGATTGGTTCAAAAAGCAAGTACGGGTATCGCGTTGATGCACACGTGTAAGAAGCAATAAGATTGTAGGAACGTTCTGAAATGTTTAAGAACGATGTTTACCGCGTGAGGCAGCCAACGACATATGTTATTTTGATGAAGTAGTAAAGTACAAAACTTCTATAATCTCAGTTGTATTCTTCTTATTATATTTTTATGGTTTTAAAAAGCTTTACAGATCGAATTATAACAGCTGAATAGATATATACAAGTGAGCGATTCCGGAGGTGGAGAGTTGTTTGAATTGAAACATATTCTGTCAACTCCATTATTTGGAGATCGTGTAGGATGGGAAAAAAATCTTCAGCTGCGGCGTGCAACGTAAATAACACCTATTTAGACAACCTGAAATCAATTATATACTTTCACATATAATCCAGCTGCTGGATCATACACGCGATAGAAGACATACCTTATCACCTACTCTCACTGTTACTCCAGTATTACCCGGCTATTGCATCCATGGGTGGGTCCATGTACAAAGCCCTAGCTTGAATATGATAATGAGCAAATAAGCAAACATGTAAGCTCCTATCGCCGTGTTGTAGGATTCGTACCAGGGTTTATCGATCAAAAAATTATGCGTGCTTGCTCAACTGAGGATAATTTGTAAACCAGTAACAGTATATCAACTCGCATACACGGTTCCTGGTAAAACCACCATCTTTAAATATAGCAGTTCATGCTCTGGTAGTTCTGATCTTGGGCGGTCAGGCTGAAAAGTGAGCAATGTATTCCATGGATAAGTTTCTTATGAAGACATACCTTTTCAACTACTCTCACTGTTACTCCTGTGATATGCCTCAAGGTAACCCCAAGACCTGTACCCTTCTTATATGGAATGCCCGATCACTAAGTAAGAAGACAACAATGTTTTCATCTTACATCATGGAACACTCTGCGGACTTGGTATTCATCACAGAGAGCTGGCTAAGAGCTTCTGATGATGTTATTGCTGGTGAAGTAACACCTCCTGGATACAGTTCTTCAATGTACCCCGAGCTTCTGGGAACCACTGTGGCGGAATCGTAGGGATAGTGAAAGAAGAGTTCGGACTCCGACTGTTCCCAACAGGCCTGACATTCACAACTTTCGAGCATGCTTGTTTCACTGACTCAAATAGTAGTGTGTATATTTTCATAGTTTACAGGCCTCCATCATCCAAAGAAAATAGTTTGAAGGCAAAGGACTATCTTAGGGAATTTGATGAGCTCATTGAGTTTGTTAACTCCCTTAACAGGAAGGTAGTTTTAGCTGGTGATTTCAATGTACATGCTGACATCCCTACCAAGTACGACTCATCTCATGTCCTTACCACCCTGGCAGGATCTGGGTTTGTCCAACATGTTGTTGGTCCTACGCATAGAGATGACCATACCCTAGACTTGGTGATATCTCGTGAAACTGAACATCTTATCACTAACTGTATCACTGGTCCTAGGCTTTCAGATCACCATGTCATTCATTGCAGTATTGAAATTATCAAACCAGATCCAAAGAAAACTCTTATCACCTTTCGTAAATTAAGAAACATTGACTTAGAATCCTTTGAGTCTGACTTATCTTCTCAGTTTGAATCTCGTTGCTGTACTACTGCCGATCAGCTTGTTGATTTGTAGCCTCGGTTCGAGGCTTCTGGGCTCTGGGATGGTGTTCCCCCCCCCTTTTTTTTGCTTCTCGATTTATTTTTTATTCTTGTGTCTTCATATCCTGTCCACCCACCTCTGATCTGTACATGATAATATCAGATTATTACCTCTCTTTGTTGTCATGGTTCTGAGAAAATAACCAGAGAAAATTGCTGATTCCAATCAGTTTTATGTCACAACTCACAACACTGTAAAGTTCTCAGTGTAGATAGGCTCCTTCTAATTCTTTCTTGTAGGCCACCAGAAAGATCACTAACGGAGCCAGTTATAGATTGAGAATTTCTTGTAGTTGATAGCAGTTTAAGTGATGAAAATTGGGATCAGCAATTTTCTCTATTATACATAGTCACATCCCTGCCTGTTTAAATCATGGCAAGCAGGACCTCTGCAGATCAGAGGTAGGTGGACAGGACAACACTTAGAGAGATCAGAATAAAAATAAATCGAAGCAAAAAAAGACAAATGAAAGACAAAAAAAAAATAAGATAAATATATCAAGAAGCAAAAAGGAAAAAAAAAACTATCCTAGTGCCCTAACGCCTCGAACCGAGGCTAGATTTGTAGCCTCCGTTCGAGGCTTCTGGGCTCTGGGATGGTGTTCCCCTTTTTTGCTTCTCGATTTATTTTTTATTCTTGTATCTTCATATCCTGTCCACCCACCTCTGATCTGTACATGATAATATCAGATTATTACCTCTCTTTGTTGTCATGGTTCTGAGAAAATAACCAGAGAAAATTGCTGATTCCAATCAGTTTTATGTCACAACTCACAACACTGTAAAGTTCTCAGTGTAGATAGGCTCCTTCTAATTCTTTCTTGAGGCCACCAGAAAGATCACTAACGGAGCCAGTTATAGATTGAGAATTTCTTGTAGTTGATAGCAGTTTAAGTGATGAAAATTGGGATCAGCAATTTTCTCTATTATACATAGTCACATCCCTGCCTGTTTAAATCATGGCAAGCAGGACCTCTGCAGATCAGAGGTAGGTGGACAGGACAACACTTAGAGAGATCAGAATAAAAATAAATCGAAGCAAAAAAGACAAATGAAAGACAAAAAAAATAAGATAAATATATCAAGAAGCAAAAAGGAAAAAAAAACTATCCTAGTGCCCTAACGCCTCGAACCGAGGCTAGTTGATTTGTACCAACACACAATCACCGGTGTTATTGATGAGCACGCACCTGTTAAGACTGTCGAGCGTACGTGTAGGCCCCGGCAGCCGTGGTACAATAATCACGAGGCACGACGGTTGCGTCGTAAATATGAACGTGTCTGGAGAAAGTTAAAGTCAGATGCCCATAGGAAGTATGTTAATCAAAGAATTATGGTTAATAATCTGCTTGACCAAGCCAAGCAAAGGTACTACAAGGAACAGCCTGAAGGTGCTGATACAAAGACTGTATTTAAGACCGTAAACACTCTGTTAAATATGACAAACAAGCTGCTACCTGTTCATAATGATGCTGGTAAACTGGCCAATGAATTTGGTGAATTCTTTTCCACCAAGGTGTCCAAGATATATCAGAGTATTGAATCTGAACTTAGTTGCTTACCTGCTGCTAATAATGATATGTCTGAAATTGTTCATAATACTCAATGTAATCTTGTTGAATTTGATGTTGTCAGTAATGATGACATAATGAAGTAAAGTACACTATGAAAAGCGCTGCTAAGACTTGCTCTTTGGATCAAGTCCCAACTTGGTTCATAAAACAGAATCCCCAGATGTTTGTTCCCATGATATATGACATTGTTAACCTTTCCTTCAGTGCAGGTGTATTTCCTTCTCAGCTAAAACATGCCGTCATCACACCTGTCATAAAAAGTCATCCATTTGAATAATTTGATTTGAAGACAGCAGGAAGGGAAAATATTCAGCGGTAGAATTGATGGTATGGCACTCTAGTACTAATTAAAGATGAATGTAAACCATTAGGGTGTCTGCTTTTAGAAAGATGTGTGTCACATTCACAGCGTAATTGGTAATAACAGGCTCCATGATTATCTTTTTTTTGACTGCGCGATGCGAAATATCCATTTCTAATGTATCTTTTTTAACATGGGAAATTGAACACTATAGTCATACTGATATCGCGATGCATTGAAAAAGCTAAATGAATCAATATACTTTTTGGAAACCGTGTATTTTTCAAAATCTAATCAGCTTAAGGGGGTACTACACCCCTGGCCAATTGTATGCCTATTTTTGTATTTTTCTTAAAAATTATAGCACATTGGTGACAAGTAAGATATGTATATTATAGGGGCAAGGACTTCAACTACTGTACTAAAAATTCAGCAACTCAAAGCAAGTAGTTATTGATTTATTGATCAAATATTGGTTTTCCCTCATTTTTGACTGTAACCCCACAACTGTTGTTTGTGCTGAAATAAAATTTACTGCACAGTAGTTGTATTCCTTGCCCCTATAATATACATATCTTACTTGTCCCCAATGCGCTACCGTATTAAGAAATTTTTTAGCATTTTTAAGAAAAATGCTAAAATAGGCACAAATTTGGGCAGGGGTGTAGTACCCCCTTAAAGCATTACGCACAGTAACACAAAACTCCTAAGCCAGATTGCTATCATGGTATATAAATTAACACTAACAGTAAAGTAGGTATATAACATAAAGAAAAAACCTGTTTATCATAACAACTAGTGCACGAGATCAAATTAATGATGCTTAATCGTTATTCTTAATATATCAATAAACAGGGGAAAGAAGAATTACGCATCGCAAACTAGCACATTTAAACATGAATTTACAAATGGAAACATAACATGCATAGGCAGATATACTAGAGAAAAAACTCCGGACATACCTGCCTGTGCGGGAACTTGAACCCCAGACCTCTCGCTTGTCGGGCGAGCGCTCTAACCACTGTCCGGAGTTTTTCTCTGGTATATCTGCCTATGCATGTTATGTTTCCATTTGTAAATTCATGTTTACATGTGCTAGTATGCGATGCGTAATTCTTCTTTCCCCATGTTCCAGTGTATGATGCGTAAGCCTCTTCCTCTGTTTGTATGATTATATTAGGCTGGCGGGTAAGCATCATTAATTGATCTCGTACACTGGTGTGTAATGTGTTGTTTGTACTGTTCACCCTTGACTGCTCATATCCATAAGTACCAGACAGTCTGTGTAGCTCAGTGGTTAGAGCGCTCGCCCGACAAGCGAGAGGTCTGGGGTTCAAGTCCCCACACAGGCAGGTATGTCCGGAGTTTTTTCTCTGGTATATCTGCCTATGCATGTTATGTTTCCATTTGTAAATTCATGTTTAAATGTGCTAGTGTGCGATGCGTAATTCTTCTTTCCCCTGTCTGTTTATCATACATAAGGAAGGGACGGGGGCTACTATAACCTCCCGATTTTCTATAAGTAATGGCCATTAATATTAAATTGGGTGCCAATACTTTATGTGTGTCTCTTTTAACCACTAACACCCAAATAAATTCCAATGTCATGATGTCACTGTCACTTCAATTAGCAAATCTATATGAATATGTTAATGACGGGGTTAACTATAAATAGTGGGGCTCTTTGCAAAAAGTTGGTGTATTCTTTTTCTTTCCAAAACAAATTCATTTACCCAAAATTGCAATATTAAAACAGTGATAACTCATACTTTGTATTAAATGAACATAATCAAAATAAGTTTTGCATCTTTCCAATATGATATAAGAAAAAACAACATTACAATGCTAGTTTTATGGTTTTATTGCTTTTCGTCGTCCATGTGTTTTACCAAATATAATTTGATTTGAATAAGACAGACAGCAGGAAGAGAAAGAATTGGACCGTAAGATTGATAGTATGGAACTCTAAAGTGCTAATGAAAAATAAATGGAAACCGTTAGGGTGTTAGCTTATAGAACGATGTCGATATATTCAACTACATATACTGATACAATGGCAACGTGATTTGTATTCCTATCAACATATTAACAAACTCCGTGGCACAGTGTCATCGACCCTATATCTTCATGGCAGGAATCGCCATGGTAGGTTGAATCCACAGTCACTATTGGCCATTTGATTCAGACCTTTGAAGCTCTTTGAGACGAATAATTAGTCGAGGGACATGACTAAGGCTACTCACAATAGCCGGGTAATTGATCTTGATTGTGCGTGAATAAGCTTGTATACCCCATTGAGGTCAATGGTTATCGACTTTTATACTGCCTAGTAGTGAGTGCAGCTGTACTACACGCTGTAGTCCATACAGGACCAACGCAATATAAAATGGTCAGATTTTGAGTCCAAATCGCACGGCCAATTTTCAAAGCGCATTCAAGCGACTATCATATCTGTTCAACACGTATTTTCAAGTGTATGAGACCACATCTGGTTTCTTGAGACGAAATCATTTACGGGAGATATTCATCATTTTCTAACCCGATATCCGAAGATTTTCGTCTGATATCAAAATCGTGCATAGCAATTCACGTGTATCGATCCCGTGTATTCATTTTAGTGTCTCTGCTGCACCAAATAATTATTAGCCAGGCGGTGTCGGTGTGCGTGGTTATCTTATCTTTATCTGCGCGATTAGCAAGATCTATTTTTTTTAAATATATATTTTTAACATGACAAATTAAACGATGTCGTTATACTGAAACCAGGATGAGTTGAAAATGCTGATTTAATCAATACCTTTTGCCAAATCTAATCATCCGAGTGCTTAACGCACATGAACACAAAGGGTTAACGCATATTGCTATCTTGGCAAGATGAATTTAAACTTGTACTAAATATGATAAATTACATGTAGGTATATTCTATATTCGCCTTTGTGAAAGCCAAAAACAACAACAACAACAACAGTAGCAGCAAAAGCAAACACTGTTTAGAGGCACATCTATATCTTTATCATACTGAGGCAGTTTGGTCATTTTGGACGATAGGGCTATTTATTCATCAATTATACCAAAACATACGGTAATCTGTATGACATAATTATGTTGACATGGTGGATCTTCATCACATTATACAAATGTTACATTGTGGGCCATTCTTCCAGCTTGAAAACAAATCTTCAAAAATGTTAAATATTAAAATAGCTGTAACTTTAAAAATAAATTGAGTAGTAATTTCATTTCTATTGTAAATGTTCTAAATATTCTAAAATATAAAGAATATGCCAAAATCATATTTTGTGCTATTTTAGCCATTTTGACCTTAAAATGTAATTTTGCATGGAAAAAAAATATATATTTTTATTGATTTAAAAATATGTCATTATATCAACCTAGTTATTCTGAACAAAAAAGTTAATGATGATGAATGGCTGTGAGCTATAGTTTTTGATCTATGGCCGGCCCTTTCAAATTCACACATGGACTAAAATAGCATGTTTTTGTCAATTTTTCCAATATTAGGCTGAAAATGGTACTTTTTTGTAATTTTAACAATATTGTCAGTGTTTGGAAAGTGGGAATTTCACATATATTATGGATATATTATAGTACTTTCATTTTAAGCTATTTGTAGATCCACTGGTAGATTGGTTTCCATGGCAGCAGCAATTATATTGGTCAATTTTACTGCAGCAAAATCATTTTTGTCATCATTGTACTGCATTGAAAGTAGATAACATTGCTGCTACCCCGGTAGTGGGCATACTAGTGGATCTTGAAATAGCTTAACATTAAAGTAAAATTACATGTCCATATTATTAAGTGAAGTTCTCACTTTCCAAAAACTAACAAGTTGGTTAAAATGGCAATAAAGGACCGTTTTTGGCGTAATATTGGAAATATTGAACAAAAACGTATTTTATGTGAATTTGAAAGGGCCATAGATCAAAAACTATAGGTCACAGACATTCACCATCATAACTTTTTTGTTCAGAATAACTAGGTTGACATAATGACATATTTTTTAAATCAATAAAATATATATTTATTTTTCCCCATGCAAAAATTACATTTTTAGCTCAAAAATTGCCAAAATAGCACAAAAATATGTTTCTTGTTATTATTTTTATATTTTAGAGATGTGCTGTGACATTTTTATTCACCAGTGTTAGACATCCATGTGACATGTATAACATCTACAATAGAAATGAAATTTCTACTCAATTTATTTTGAAAGTTACAGCTATTTTAATATTTGATATTTTGGGGCAAAAATGGAAAAAAATCACGAAAAACACATTTTTAACCCTAAATAACTCCTAAATGTGCCAAGTAAAACGTGGAAATTTTTCTGCCCAATAGGGGACTACGGAAGTGGAAAACCAAGGGCCGTAGAGACGCATGGCCTATAGTCTAACTTTAGTTGCGTTCATTTCATGCAAGGGTTCAAAGGTTATATCCTATTATGTCTCCAAAGAGACATAATAGGGTGGAATTTCATTTAATTGTATGTCTTTTGTTATAATGATTTTGAGTTTTATGGAAATAAAATATGAATATGAATACAAAATAAGAATATTATTGAAACGGTCTATAAAACATCATAATCGCGGATATCGCTTGGTAGTGAATATTGAGAGGTGTGCATCAAGCAACAAGAAATCCTTTAATGATACTTTAATTTCCTTTTGTTTACTGAAAAAAGATACTATATTTTATTTCCATATTTATAGATAGTTAATGAACAGATATTCCTCATATCTAGTGTTTAAAAAACCGTTCACTGTCACAAAAACAATTCTACTGCGAGAACATTCTGTTGTTGCCCATGATGCGCACTGCACGATAAACAAACAATAATCTATGTGCTCAGCAAGATGATTATGAATAACGTGGCTCACATAATCGGATATTTGAACCAACTTAAAAGTTCCTCTACGTTATTTAAAAACAAGAAATGTCTTTAAAAAGACAACGCCATGGATGCAGATCAACTAAATAACTTTGAATTGCAAGTACTTGGAATGCTAGTAAATTTGAATGTTTGGCACAACTAACCGGGTGTGAAATATTGGTATTTATTGGTAAATACACCACCAATGACATACTAGGAAATACTCAAAATTTTCATGTTGAAAGCTGAATTGAAAAATGTGTGCGAAATAGGTCTACATTTTAAAGGGCATTTCGTGATCCACAGCCTCACCCCCCCACTTTTCTCAAAAAAGTTGAGATTTTTATACCACTGGAAACCTGTGGCTACATAATGTTTATTTACAAAATATTTCTAGCAGATTAATTCGTTTTGCAAAGATATCGTTAAATTTGAATTTCGTTCTGGTATACGAAATTACAACACATTGTCTACGGAGCATTGTAATACACATAATCATGCATAACTCGCAAACGCAAAATCGGAATCAACTGAAATTTTTGGAATAAGAAGAAAAAGAGGATGATAGGATCACAAAATACTCCTTTAATTCATACCTGTAACAAACTGCTCAATTGAAATCACATCATCCGAGTTATACAACAATCTATATGCAGACAACCTTAAGAATGTTTGCTGCTTAAGGGCTGGGGAATGAACGTTTGGACAGTATTTATTGTGGGACATTAGAGCACATCAGACATATCGAATTGCATTCTGAATACGAAGAATGTCATTCTGATATCAAATAATTTTGATTTTTTGAAATTAGCAATTTAATACAAATTTTATGGCAAATCATTAAAAATTAATATTTTTGATATTTAACAGTACTTGAAGTAAACTTTATAAAAAAAAAATTAGGTCTTTTTGGAAAAAAAATCCATATCTTCAATATGAAAGGTCAAAATTTTCAATTGACCGTCGGCTTTTCCTCCCTGCTACACACACTTTAAGAATATGTCATTAGATTTATATAATTTACTTCGAGGACTGTTATTATATCAAATGTTTATAATTTGTCATAAAATTTGTATTATATTGTGATTTTCAAAAATGAAAATTATTTGATATCAGAAAGACATGCTTCGTATTCAGAATGCAATTCGATAGGTCTGAGGTGCTCTCATGTCCCACAAAAATACTGTCGAAACGCAATAAACGCTCATTTTAGATCCCTAAGTGATTTCATATCAATTCATAACTCCATATCTCTGTTCTTTACCTCTTCTGTGTTTTACCATTATTTTGACCATTTACCAATGTTTGGTAAATTACAGTTAAAATCCATTAAAAGCATGGTATTTTATTTGAGATATTTATTCGCAATGTATAGTTTATTGGTAGTTACACTGATCACATTATAATCAAAAAGACTGATTGCTCAATCCCAGGGATTCCTGGGCTCAAACCAATCTTTATTTCCTGAATGTGTTGAATATATTGTTACTACTATAAACTGTCCAGTTGCTATACCAAAAATGTGTAAAACCAAAGCCACTATCTACCCCCAATTACTGGTATTTACCCCCCCCCCACCACCACCACCATCACCACCAGTGTCACTCCCAACATCAATTAGTGATGGTAGTAACCTTCTGCACTGTTTATACCCAGCTTGGTTCCTGTCTGGTCAGATAATTCAGTGATCACACTTGTTGACAGCTTATCAGCAGCCTGGATCAGCGGTGTAATTATATCCCTTTTTTCATAGAGCAATTGTTCAAAATGTTTAATGTCAAATGGTTCCTAGTAAAAACCTTATTTGTGAATGGATTTTAATCGTTGAAAAAACAAAATGTATGTTTAATATATTATTTATTTCATTAACAGCAATTTCCTAAGTTTCCAACCATAAATAATCATAGAGTTTCACCCGTTTACAAAATAAGTGTTTATTTCAGATTTCCAATTAATTATGTTATCAGTAAACCTGATAGGAGGTCAAATCCAAATCTTGCTAATATTGACATTGTTATAGTCAAAAACGATACTTTGTTCTGGTAGTCCCTGGCAACCCAGTCTGCATGTAGCTCATTCGTAAACATACACGACAGAAACCGGCTGTGAAGGAGCCTACATGCACGTAAACAACTTTCTAGTATAATAAAATCCGTTTTTGAGTATAATAAAGAAAGTCATGCCTTGGCAACATGAAGGAAATACCTATTGCCCACTTGGTAAAATGCATACTCGTAGCCCAATCTTGTACATCATAGCACCCAGTTTAGGTTTGTGGTTTCGAAATGTTGCAATTAAACATTAGTTCTTTCAAATATGAAACGCTAAAACACAAATCTAGAACAAACACTCATTATATTTAGAAAGATATAGCAAATGTTCCATGATAGAGATTGGACCCAAGACAAAGTACACCCAAATTAGGTGACAATTCAGAATTAAGCCATGGCTGGAAAAATATTATGCCGATGCGTTTTTAATATCTATACTTTGAAATAAAAATGTGATTGTTCCATTTTTGGCTATACCCTGTCTTTTAACAAACATGTCAAAAATGCATTATTGATTTAAGCTAAGCATCTCGCAGCTTCATCCACATACAAGACGTGATATGTTTCTTTCTTTTCCTTTTGATGCATTCTGATGTATCAAACTGAATCTATTATTGCATTTAATCGTTATTATTAATATAGAAGAAGAGTGAAGAAAATACCTTTATGCACTATAGCGTCGTCACAAGCAATAACTATCGAAATCTGTGTTAAAAGATTGTTAACGAGTGCACTTAAAAAAAATGGTGTTTAATAATGTTCAAATGTGTTTTTCAAGTGTTATTTTTTAAACGTCCGATGTGTTCTACAGATTAGGAGTCAATGGTTCCTTATACACTAAGTTCAAGACTTTTTTTGCGTAGACAACCCGAGTTGGCTGAATTGACACGAATGGCTAGTAGTTAGAGAATACAGGTATTGTTTATAGCTGCTGTCGTGTATCTATCGTCTCATATAAGGGACGCACCATTAGATTCTCAGGGTAGGGGTAGGAAGTTGTTGAAAAAAAAAAACTTCACCCACTACATGAGCAAAAAAAAAAAACTTTCCCAACCAACACTAAGAAAAACCACTTTCCCCACCTAACTGTGTAATAATGCATGAAATTAAAAAAAAACTTGCCGGCGAAAAAAAACACCCAAAACTTCGTCGCCTTCTTTCCCCGACCCCAACTTCCTACCCCCCGAGTATCTAATGGTGCTTCACTAACATGGGCGACATCATTATTTTGAGTAAAACTCGGCTTCGAGTCTTACGCCAAAAATAATGATGTCGCCCGTGCAATATGAGACGATAGATGCACGACAGCAGCTATAAACAATACCTTTATTCTCATTCTTAAACACTTCAATTCAAATAAAAATATCATAAGTATTACAAATTTTAATCAAATACAATCCTACATTTACAAGGAATTACCTAGGGCTTCAAGTCCTGTTGTTGCTATGCGCCTCCGATTGGTTCAAAAAGCAAGTACGGGTATCGTGTTGATGTACACGTGTAAGAACCAATAAGATTGCAGGAACGTTTAAGAACGATGTTTACCACGTGAGGCAGCCAACGACATATGTTATTTTAATGAAGCAGTAAAGTACAAAACTTCTATTCAGTTTTATTCTTCTTTATATCATATTTTTATGGTTTTAAAAAGCTTTACAGATCGAATATTAACAGCTGAATATATATACAAGTGAGCAATTCCGGAGGTGGAGAGTTGTTTGAATTGAAACATATTCTGTCAACTCCATTATTTGGAGATCGTGTAGGATGGAAAAAAATCTTCAGCTGCGGCGTACAACGTAAATAACACTTATTTAGACAACCTGAAATCAATTATATACTTTCACATATAAACCAGCTGCTGGATCATACACGCGATAGAAGACATACCTTTTCAACCACTCTCACTGTTATTCCAGTATTACCCGGCTTTTGCACCCATGGGTCAAGACTGGGTCCATGTACAAAGCCCTAGCTTGAATATGATAATGAGCAAATAAGCAAACATGTAGGCTCCTATCGCATCTTGCAACACAAGCCACACGCCGCACACCGACATCGCCTGGCTAATAATTATTTGGTGCAGCAGAGATACTAAAATAAATACCCGGGTTCGATACACGTGAATTGCTATGCACGATTTTGATATCAGACGAAAATCTTCGGATACCGGGGTAGAAAATTATGAATATCTCCCGTAAATGATTTCGTCTCAAGAAACCAGATCTGGTCTCATACACTTGAAAATACGTGTTGAACCGATATGATAGTCGTTAGCTTGCGTCTTGAGAAAAGGCCGTGCGTCTAGTACTCAAAATCTGACCAAAATTCTAATTTTATATTGCGTTGGACTGCAGCGCGCAGGCTATAGCTGCACTCACTACTCCAGTAGAGGCTATTGTCAGTAGCCTTAGTCAGGTCACTTGGCTAAATTATGCGTTTCATAAGGTCGGAATAAAATGGTCATGCGTGGCTGTGAATTCAACCTACCATGGCGATTTCTACCATGAAGATATCGGGGCGATGACACTGTGCACCGTGTTGTATATAGGATTCGTACCAGGTTTTATCGATCAAAAAATTATGCGTGCTTGCTCAACTGAAGATAAGTTGTAAACCAGCAACTGAACTCGCATACACGGTCCCTAATAAAACCACCCTCTTTAAATATAGCAGCTCACGCTCTGGTAGCTCTGATCTTGGGCGGTCAGGCTGAAAAGTGAGCAATGTATTCAATGGATAAGTTTCTTATGAATGACAATTAACTACATGTCAACCAGCCGACATTCTTAAAATCATAAGGCTGCCCACGTGATTTTCCGGGAATCCCAGCCACGTCACTACAACTTCAGTGTGACGTCAGTCAGACGTTTTGGTTCATTGGTGCTTCACTCTAACCCGTAGTCAATATCGTGTGATTTTCTTTACCTACTTATCGATCAATAATTCATGCTGAGAGCCAGAAGCAAATACCATAATATCTGATTAGTAAATATTGATATTCTGTCTTACGAGAAAATGAAATACAAACACACAAACAAATACAGCGCCATAATGCCAGATCACGTGAGGTGTCACATGTTTTGTGACTTCAAATACTCACTTGTATTTTATATCACAATCCTTCGTATTGTTGACAGTAAGTCCTAATTTGGACATTACCTCAGCAAAAAGATATTCCCTTATTAAATTTGAAGACTTTCTTAGAAAAACAAATCAATACTGCTTGATGGGATCAAAGTAGTTGACCCACTTCCGCCGGTCTGAATGCTAGAGGGCGTTTTTACTCTCTTCAGCAGGTTCGATTCACCAAACTAACTACATCTTTATGTGGTGACCTCAATCCTATGGGCCGAGTAAGAGTTGATGTTCGCTGTTGGGATTTAAGATCACATTTCTATAAATTAAATTAGTGCAATTTTTCAATTTAATGTGTATAAACTTGACTTAAATTTAGTAGCGTCCGACAATGCATGGCTCAAGTTAAAATTAGCTGGCTGCGTAGTTGAATTCTATTCAAAAATATTGAATTCTAAATTTGCACGGAACCGTTTGTTTTCAATTAAAAGAGATGTTAATTAACAAAGATAAATAATCTAATATACACAATCACTATCAGCTATGTAAAACAGACGAGAATCTATTAATGTTGTCTATTTCAGGTGATCAGCACATGATTTCCACATCACCAAGGTTTTTGTGATTTCAAATAAGCCTACAAACATGCATGTCATATCTTATAGCTGTCGCGCATTTCCTTCGTATAATTACAGGGTGTCCCTGACGAACTGTATCGTCTGAGAACTGGAAACTTAATTGTTTGGGTATTTTAACGCCACAACTAAACATAACAAAACAATTGGTGTGGTTGAGGAATAAATCAGCTATATACTTTTTGAATTTTGACAATTTTTTATTGACCACACCGTTCATGAAATATACGAATTTTACGAAACGCTCTCATTTTCAAACCTTTCCACGGATTCAAATATCAATCGATGATCTGTATTCGGTTCACTGCGAATCAAGAGGCGTCTATTGTCATTGACAGATATTTGACTGTGCGGAACGTGTTAAAAACGGAGCGGTCAATTGTCAAAATTCAGAAAGTGTGTGATAGCTGATATATTTCTCAACCACATCAGTTATTTAGTTATGTTTGGTTTATGCTAAAATACCCACAAAAATCATTTTTCGACGATACAGTTCTTTCAAGGACACCCTGTAATTCCCACGTTCAACATTACTATTGCAATTAGTCATTAATGATGCAGTCATGTCTACAGTAAAATTTAATTCGACCTTTGCAGGACTTAAACCCCATTAAAAGCTATTAAACCAAGATAACACTCATTGAAAACAGCTCAACTGATTAAATCATATCTTCTCTGGTTAAATACACACAACATATGTGTCTGCTTTACACGTACAATGGAGCAATGAGCTGGGATTCTCCTTTCAGTTGGGTGAACGATTATAAAGCGAGCGCTAGAGAACAATTCTGTGTGGTCTTTGTTTACGAAATGAGACAATACGTAAATTTAGGACATGTTACAAAACTATATTTTCTAGAACTTTAGAAGAGTACTTTTAATATTGGCCGGTTATTTTTCACACAGCGACGTTAACTAGGCATATCACCATACTTTTAACGTAGGCTATTTCTAGAGGTCACGCGTCAATGGGAAAGAGCACTGTGTATTGTGTATAGGAAAACGGACAGTAACTGCAGTATGTCCAATATCAAGTTAGTGGACATTCTTCGAAAACACTAATACCTGATGGATCCACAGCAGTTTACACGTGTCCGGTGTCGCGTGACTTTAGATGTCATATTTACTCTGTTACACACACCGGAAAATATGTCGCTAAATATCCACAGTCGAGTAAGAGAAAGTGTTAATTATGCATAAGCGATCGATAGCGTGCGACACTTTCCCGGGACACTTTCTAGCCATAAAAACGTAGATTTAGTGTCACCCCGATAATAGTATGGTCTCAGAGGTAGCCATGTAATCATTTTCAGACCATCTTATTCTTAATTTATTTATGCAAGGCAGCTATGTAAGAGGCATTCAGTCAGCCTTGTTATAGAACTGTCACCAGTGCGGAATAGAAGAAAGGTGTTACATTTTCCTTCTATGCAAAAACCATATAATTACAGTTTCTAGATTCAGCAGGACTTGTGGGTGGTAAGCATTTAACCCATTATTATAAATATACAATTATACAATTATCATCGGTTTTCTCTTTAACAATACAGAAAAATAGTGATTGAAAAAGTAAGGACCATTATGGTTACAGAAACAGTCACTAACCAAACATGTTGCCCAGGATGGACGGAAGAAAGCAATTGTACAGTTCGTGAGTATTTTTTTTCAATCGAAATTTTAGCTACATAATAAAAATACCCATGATAAATCAGCTAAAGTTTTATCATTTACTTACAAAATAAATATACTCTGGTGTTAAAATGGCTGTTGCGCCGGCATATATTAAGCTTTTGCCATTTGAGCAGTGCATAAAATTCGACAGCCCGTTCATTGACGAAACCTAACAAAAAAAAAACAAAAAAACAAAAAAAACAATAACAATGATCTAGTAATCTTCAAATCTAAACCTCACCCTTAGTATAAAACAAACCCAAAAAGCAAACCGATTTTTGTTTTTGTGATATGCACATTGGTCTTCATGTCTTGCATATTAAAGTATAGTATAAGTATAGACCATACATCAAATTACAATTGGACGGTTTAGGCTACCAATGCTACTAATGCATGCTGTTAATCATGTCAATGAAAAATTGAAATTCCCGAAAAGTCGCAGTTTTTCACACGGTATCATTAAAGGATTTTAAATTGTTTAGCTCTTGTCGACGGACCGGATATAGGCGTTCTGAGTATGCGCAATTGAAACATCAATAAGCCTTATGTATAACAATAAATAAAGGAATGATGGAATGAATAAATGAATGAATGAATGAATTAATTAATTAATTAATGTATTTCATTCACTAATTCATTAATTTGTCAATTAATTAATTGATCGATTTTTTAATAATTCGTTTAATTAATCAATTAATTAACTACGTTTGTTTTAGCAATTTGCAAACATGAATGTGTTAATGGTAGGTGCATTGGGCCCAACATGTGTCTATGTGATCCAGGATACTCAGGCTATTTATGCGATATAGGTAAGGATTGATGCATTTCTGTATTAACAAATTAATGTACATGTATAATTTTTACTATATAATTCTCACCAGCAAGTAAGTCTGAACATGTCGTAAACCATGCAAATACATTTCAAAGCTTTACATAATTCTATTAATTCGTCTAAGTATGTTTTAATTTTACCTTGATTTAAATTGCATTAATTTAGGAACTGGATTTACTCAATATCCCACACCAGGATTTGCCTCGCGTCTCGGTAAGTTGTTGAGGTATTAGACAAAGATATCATTGAAAGCAACCTTTTACGTCCTTATCCGATAATGTACTTTCAAAATTGGTAATAAAAGATAATAAAATATCACACACATAGGTGTGTGAGAGTTCCTCTTTTTAGCTGATTTCCTCTTATTTTGTTACAGCATTTACGCGTCTTCTTATATTTTCAGCTCAGTAATTTCTGTTTAGTAATTGTCCTTGTTTTTTTGGATTGTGCCCTCTCACTTAAGATGACTTTTTTGGTTACCGTAAAAATCGATAGTTAGCATAAATTACGTGCTTACTATCGAGCGCATGAAACACGAAATTGTACCAAAGTCTGGCGCTTTACCAACTGACCTAATGGGGTTGAGACACACATTTGCAGGTTAACTTGCTTGTATATAACTATATGTATCATTGATTTGCTCAAACCCTTAACACTTTTGTGGATGGGGATCTTCAAAAGCGCTCGATAGTAAGCACATATGCTAAATATCGAGTTTTTACGGTACCTCACTATGCACTATGCCGAAATGCACCTTTTGGTCTGTCAAATATATCCTAAGACGTTGGTCACTAGATAAGTCACACTTTTGACAATATAAATATATATACAAATATGGTGTTTTTTTAAAGGTGTTCTATTGAATGGCAGTGACACATGTTCTGTGAGTTGTGGTGGCCATTTCCGAACATTTGATGGATTCGAATACCATTTCCCCGGGAAGTGTGTCTATACTTTAGTCAGTGATTGTATCAATGATTTTTTCTCTGTGGAACTCAGGACTAATTACGAGTGTAATAAGGATGGCATTGATTGCCTTAATGCGGTTTATATCAGGTAAATTGTGGAATAATTAAGGCTGGCTCACACTATGACGAATAGGGGGATACTGCAAGCTACGTTAAGCTACGAATTGCAATTTTTAATTTCCCGCCAATGTGCTACCGTCAATTGTCGCTGACGAATCCGCTAGCGACCGCAGACGGCCAAAATTATCAGTCGCGTCCGTCGGCAAATTTTCAGCATGTTGAAAATTTTGTGGCGGCAAAAAGGTTAGTTGTGATTCCGTGATTCCATGCCGTTGCGAGGCCGTCGTTTTGAGGTCGTCACAATTTCGTTGATAGTCGTTTTCAACGATCATTGACGAGAAAACAACGGCAAGTAACGTCACATCTCGAACCCTGACGACACTTTGTGGCAAATAACGAAATTGTTACGACCTTGGTGCGACATTGGCTTGCGAACTTTGTCCGAAGGGTGACAGATGTTGAGTGATGATGGAACCCCGTTTAGGGAGGGGTATAACTGCTGCATTGCAACCGTGGTCTGCAATGGGTTACGATTTATAATAGATGGTCCACGATTTTACAAGTAAAAATACAAAAGTAGATTCTTCCCAAACACAACACAGCGTATGTTTGAGTATATGACCTGTACGTTGTGAAGAGTGGGAACGCCAACATGGCCAAGGTGGACTATACGACCCGCACACACACACAGGTTGTCGCTTAATGTCGTTCCCACCTGTCAGCCTCCACCTGTTACGTCCGTCACCTTTCGCGGGTTATGTGCCGCTGCTATGTGAGCCAGCCTTTATCATTGTGCGGCAAGCCTGCGCTGCGCATATAGATGAAAACAAAATAATGACACATTTAAAAATTAATAATTTCTAATGAATAATGAACAATACTGCCTTAACTACTGTGTTTATAATTATGCAATCACGTTTTGCCAGGTCCGAAAGCATTGAAATTGGTCTATACCCAGAAGGCATAGCCAGGATTAATAAAAGACGGGTTCGTCTGCCATTTGAAGCACCTGGCGCAGAAGACGTGACGATAAAAACGCTTGGCGTATATCTTGTATTTGAAGGATTCAACGGTAAGCATGCAGCTGCACTGTTGTACCTCATAACCTGTTTCTTTTGAAGAGAATAAACAATCGGATTTTTTTTGTGTTTTAATGCTACCCTCTAATACTACCCCGTGTGACAGACGACAGGCAGATCCAATATTTTGAGTAGTGGATGTCGCTTCGATAATAGTGGATGTCGCTACTCTCCCAGACGACACCAATCAATCGATATTGGGTCTAGCATTCAAGTCATCCGCGCCCAAACGCAAATACCACGCTTGCGATCGCGATCACTTTTGTGTGACGCTAGGTGTCATGTGCGAGATTGCCAGCTCGCAATACGCTATAAAAAGTAAACAATATTGTAAATCAAAACAAAGATTAGTTTTCAAATAGAATCGCGGTTTTTCCGTTTCTTTTGTATTTTCTAGTATCAAATCAAGCTGAAACAAGGGTAAACAGTAAACAGTTCCCGTTTAAACAATTACTTTGCTGAAGTGAAAGATGACAAAACCGAGGAGAAAATACGCAGTGCTGGGTGTTTTCACATCGCGGGCACGTGGGGAACGAACGTTTTGTTTACATCTAAGACCCTAATATCAATTAAGTGACGTCACGGGGAAAAGGTCTTTTCCAAACTTGTTCCACGCACACAGTGCGCTACATACTGTCACGCGTTATCAATACTCGTGATGACCAGGGTCAAATGATTTGCGTGGAAAAAAGATCATAAGATCGGAGATTGCGCGGAACTTTCATACATAAAACATAAATATAAAACACAGGAAGAAAAAAAACATATCAAAATATAAAAGTATATACCCTGTCAAGTATGATCTATTTTTTACCATGATTATCTCAATCACACAATTTGTTCCAATTTTGGACCATTTTAGGCATTTTGAAAAGCGCCCTCTATCTAGAGTTTACACCGTTTGACGAGGCTGCATACTTTTTACATGCTTCAAGTACAAAAACTACTAATAATCATATTCCACGTAATTTGATCACGTAATCACTATATTCACCCTACTATACATTCCCAACTATTAAATGCACGTGTGCGCTTTTCGAACATAGCCAACTTTTCTTTCTACAAAGTATTGTATCTCTTTCAGCCGTGCAGCTTCCTAAAAAGTTTCAAGAAAATGTTCAGTAATTTCAAATTTTAGCATCCGCGGGGCGAAATAAAACTTAAATTATTGTTTGTTCTCTTTTCAATAAATATTATAAGGGGTGAAAGTACAATTTGACGGAATAAATGCCGTTTTCATCGACTTGTCTGAAATCTACGAAAGTCAGACGTGCGGTCTTTGTGGTAACTTTGATCATGACTTCACCAATGATCTCGCTCTTGCACCGTTTGCCAGTGGACAAGCAGAATCACCTATTCAATTAGGGAACCAGATGGTCGCACCTCCAAGCTCAGACTATGATGGCAATTGTGAAGATGTACCTGATGATGCGACTGGATGTTGCAGCGAGCTTCATTCGCAAATGCCTCTTGAATACAAAGTTACTGCTGATATATGTGCACTTCTGCTAGGTGAACAATTTCAAACTTGTCACAGCATTGTCGGAGTCGATACATTTGTAGACATGTGTAAGGAGTCTATGTGTAGGTGCAAACTGGATGGCAATACAGTGTGCGAGCCTTGTGAGCCTTTTGCAATGTATTCAAGGGAATGCGCACGCAGAGGAGTGACGTTATCATGGAGAAGTAAAGAACTATGCTGTAAGTCAACTGAACATCACATAATGTTTTTTGAAAACACGTTGAGAATATACTTCTAAGTTTATTCTTTAAAAGGCCCATCGACCTATTAAAATGTCCTGTTTTTAACCTGTAAAAACCCCTGTTTTGATCTGTTAATCACTTACAATTTCTCTCGATTAATATGCTTAAAATAATGTTGAAGTTAAGTAATCGTTGCAGATTGATTTAGCATCGATTTGTTTAAAACAATTCCGAATATATTTTTGTACCGGCAGACGTTCCTTGTTTTGGCGGGAAACATTTCACTGAGTGCGGATCACGTTGCCCGCGCACTTGTGAAAATGCTGACTATGAACCCGAATGTGAAGACTACTGCGTAGACGGATGCTACTGCCCGCACGGTAAACATCTCGATTTACAACTCTCGTAAATCAAAATCACCCGGCAAACTTTTTGACACATGATAAACATAACCTCTGAACCTTTGCCCGATTATTTCAGGAAGTGCGACCTCGAATGAATGTCGCCGCCTACGTCAGATCTAATTTTGTTATGGCTAGCCGTAACGAAATTAGCGTTACGGCTGTGAGTACAGGGAGAGACTGGTAAATACTCACTGGTAAATACAAAATCAAATGACAAAAAACTTGAGGGTGTTCATTGACACGATTTGTGTCTTTTGTGTATTACTAATATTGTGTCATTTTGTTAACAGATACTTATTTTGACGGGGACTTATGTGTTCCTAAATATGACTGTCCATGTTTACGACATGGTGAGATCATGCCCGTTGGATCAAGGGTGAAAGAAGACTGCAATGAATGGTGAGGATAGACATTTGTCTACGTAGTTAAATATATAATTACCAAATCTGTCGTTGTTTTGTTTATATCATGCCTATTTTCTTTTTTGTTTATATGGTGCCTTTCTGTTATAATGAAAACTGTTTAACTGACAATGTAATGAAGGATATTTTTGATGAAGAACAATATGACTCTTTAGACATTTTAATTCTAACCCTAGCATATGTGGAAACTCTATGTGGAATTGCACGCAGGACCCATGTCCATCAACATGCATATTTTCGCCAGGAAATCTGTTCAGAACTTTTGATAGATCGTTCTACTTCTTTCGTGGACAATGTGATTATGTCATGGCCCAAACTAGCTCACGGTTAGACCCAAACGTCGTGTACGAAGGACCGTCTTTCACCATATGGTTAGACCAAAATAATTGTGAGGCGTCACATGGTGACTCATGCGAAATTGTATTGAGCTTACAGATTGACGACGGTGAAATTTATGAGTAAGGAAACAGTACTTGGACGATCGTTTTGTGGTTGTAAAAATGATAACATGTAGCCTAATAATTACATCGAAAAATGAGGAAAAGTAAATAAGAGTAAAAACAGTGCCTTGGATATTAAATAAATTATCTGGGCTTCCCAAATGTGTCAACATTATCACTAATGACACATACTACAATAATTTCAGAATGCATTCCAGAGGACTGGTGACTAAAGGAATTGGCAAACGAGTAGTTAGCTTGCCTTATGAATCGGACGACCAAAATATCAGAATCCGTCAGCTTTCTTCCATTTTTAAGAGTGTTGAAACCGATATCGGTCTTCGAATCTTATGGGGAACAGACTCAAGAGTATACATTACATTAACCCCAGAATGGCATGGAAAAGTAAGTCTACGAATTTAAAGCTACCCAATGGACATTTATTCAAGTATACGAGTATCTCACAATAGTAAACCAGGGGAGTTTGTCCCTTACATGACTTAAAATAAAGTGAGCTGGCAGTTTTGTCAGGTATGTATAGAACTCACCCGCTAAGGCATGGTATTAATCTGGCTTCCGCCTACCACTCCTACCCTCGATTGATAAAGTTATCACACCACCTCCACACGTAAACGTTCACACAACGTTTATCTTGATTTTTCTGTAATCATTCCAAAATCTGCTTAAACTGCAAGGTCTCATTTTCTTTTCTTTTATTGTTTAACTGAACAGTGCACTTCGGTTATAAATGCGCTTTTATAAATACGCACGTGACTCATGGACATGACATACCAATATCTGTAGATAAATATAATCAGATTTAAGTATCAATTGAATAGCAAAATTATTACACATTGGGGATTCCGAATTTGTAATATATTATCAAAAACAACATTTTGAAAGTATTTGAGGACCGAAAAAAAAATTAAATCACAAAGTTGAACAAAATAGACAATTTTGCTGCATAGTAGTCTCATGTTGTTCTGCCTTTGCATCCAAATGTATAGAAAGACCAACCGCTATGTAGATTCTACATTCTACAAGCAAATATAACCGAAGTACACTGCTGAATATCTCAAGTCACACGAAAAAAGGATCAAATTCTAACCATATGGCGACCTCATACAAATTAATAAGAAAGCCGATAAAATAATGCACATAAAATTGAATTCTTTTTGTTCTTTTTTTTCACCTTTCGACAGGTATCTGGTCTTTGTGGAAAATATTCCAATAAGCAATCGGATGATTACACTACACCTATGGGTGATATCGAGGTGCAGCCTTACAAGTTTGCCAACTCGTGGAAAGGCGACATATCATGTGATGACGTAGAAGGTCAATTCTTTGGGGGTTGCGTCATGGCTCCGAGATTTGAAGAACATGCCACTCTCAAGTATGCCAAATACCAATTTTCAGCAAAACAATATAGTAACTTACATTATAATATAAAGGCGTTAATCATGACAATAAACATTATACTGTTTAATGGTGGTACGTTACAAACTGAAGGGAAACAAATCTGATGAAAGAAATTGGAATATTGCATTAGGGTTAATAAAAAAATATCATTATTTGTTCTGCATTTTCTTAGTTTTGTAACTTCGTTGTGTCTTAAGTGTGTATTATAAAATAACCAAAATATAAAATGAATAAATGATTACAAAATATTTTTTATAGATGCGATGCTTTAAAGGGAGAGCTGTTCAGTCGCTGTCATAGTTACGTTATTCCAGATAAATATCTTGAACAGTGCAAACATGACGTATGTACCTGCCTAAGCAGTGGGCATCTACACTGTCAATGCAACGCTTTCTCTCTCTATGCACGTGAATGCGCCATCAAAGGCATTGTGTTGGATTGGAGGAGAAACCTTCTGACAGAAGATATGGAACCGCAATGCGGTAAGTTTGTCCATAGCTCATTAAATGGGTCTGACCAGATCGACAGCCGCATTCCCTACACTTCATTCTATCCAAAAAAAGAAGATAGAATGATCCCAGTGAAATTCTGGGCAAGACATAATTAGTTTCCGTTATTAAAAAAGTATTTTGTGATCCCTAGCATCCTCTTTTTATGAATTTTTTTCAGTACATATTATTATTATATCAGTACAGCTTATTCTCAAATTTCAATTCAGTTGATTCCGATTTTGCGTTTGTGAATTATACACGATATGTGTATTACACTGCTCCAAGGGCCGCAAAGTCTTAATTTGACAATTTGATGCCAATCTAAAGAATTTTTGTACATAAACATTATGTAGCCATTGTATACAAATCTTCACTTATTTGAGAAAAGTAAGGGATGAGGCTGTGGTACAAGAAATGCCTCTTGATATATGTTATGAACAAAAAGTGATGGCCTCATCTCCTATGGTGGTTACCAGCCATGCATACCAGCACACTTTTTTTGGAATTAAAAAAAAAATTATATGCACGATGATATTAGTTGTACCATCCGTGTTTGACAATATTGTTTTTATACAGATGATCAAATTGTTTCTTTTGGTCAAATTGTAAATTTTGTTTCTGTTATATTTTGTCATGTTGGTTTGAATTGATTTGTGTTAAATTTTGTTGGACTTTTATACGAAATTCTCAATTTATCTAATTCAGCACTTTTTAGATGCCGGACCCCATGTATGAACAGCATTTTTGCTCATCGGGCTACATTGGATATGATCTAATGAAAACTATCTTTGTTTCATGTTTTTTTTTTAAAGTCGCTGTTTGTCCTGAAGGTAAAGTTTACCAGGAATGCGGACCCAGTTGTGGATTAACATGCAGGGAACTTTCAGAAGACAAATCATGTGAAAATGAATGCATTCAGGGCTGCTATTGTCCAGATAATAAGGTACGGTAATTAACATTTATTTGTATATAGTGATAAAGGCATCATTTCAGTCTGGAACACTTTGTAATATTCTGTATGTAATGGTAAATAAATGCACACTTTTGACAAAACCTGGATTTACATAATTCCACCATGTTATAACCATGATAACATTTATGCAGTTCTTTATATTTTTATCATAATAAATGCAGAATATGCAAATATATACATGTATACGTATGTGTACGTATTCTCTTCTACTAAAACACACTTTTCATTTCAATAAATAGGCGTACAAAATTAAAAATACTTTTATATTTACGGGCAGGTTTGGGATGAGACAAAAGCAGCCTGTGTATCCCCAGAAGAGTGTCACTGTTTGTACAATGGAAAATGGTATGATCCCGGGGAGTCTCGAAGCCTACTATGCAATGAATGGTAAGTGTACTCCCATTTATTTGAAATAATATTGATAATGCCCATGAAAACTGTGGTAAATGTGTGTGTGGCTCTGATTATGTTCCAATGGAGCATAATAAAGAAAAACACATACAACTACAATTAAGGGATCTGAAATGAGCGTTTTGAGCGTTTCGACAGTATTTTTTGTGGGACATGAGAGCACATCAGACATATCGAATTGCATTCTGAATACGAAGAATGTCTTTCTGATATCAAATAAGTTTCATTTTTTGAAATTCACGATATAATACAAATTTTATGACAAATTAATAAAATTTGATATTTTTCACATTTTTGATAACAGTCCTCGAAGTAAATTGTATAAATCTAATGACATATTCTTAAAGTGTATGTAGCTGGGAGGAAAATCCGATGATCAATTGAAAATGTTGACCTTTCATATTGAAGATATGGGTTTTTTTCCCAAAAAGCCCTAATTTGTTTTGTGTTTTGGGGGAAAAAATCCATATCTTCAATACGAAAGGTCAATATTTTCAATTGATCGTCGGCTTTTCATCCCACCTACATACACTTTAAGTATAAATCATCAGATTTATAAAGTTTACTTCGAGTACTGTTAAATATCAAAAATATCAATTTTTAATCATTTGCCATAAAATGTGTATTGCTTTGCGAATTTCAAAAATCAAAATTATTTGATATCAGAAGGAAATTCTTCGTATTCAGAATGCAATTCGATATGTCTGAATGCAATTCGATATATATACTGCGCCAAACAAGTATCCTTAACCTACGACCCTATATATGTTTCTTTTGGCGCAGTATATATATCGAATTGCATACTTGTTTGGCGCAGTACGAATTGCATTCAGTCTGATGTGCTTTAATGTCCCACAATAAATACTGTCCAAACGTTCATACCCCACCCCTTAAACGGCTTGAGGTAAATGATTTTAATTACTTGTACACACCGTTGAGTACAGTTCTACTAATTTTCTTTGTTTTTTGCTATTTTCATTCGTTATTGGTTGCAGTCAATGCAGCAGTGGGAAATGGAAGTGTACTAACATCATCTGTTCGGGTAAGTATCGGAAAACTTACATTCTGAATCAGAAGTCGTTGATTATTAATGTTGCCAGATATCAAAAGAATGCAATGAACTGACATGTATATCTCTTTGAATTAACATTTTCTCACCACGGGCAAACACTTTGAGCGACGACTCCTACGTATGTTTTGTTTTTATTAAAACGATGTTAAATATATCACGTTCACATGCAACAGGCAACATGCTCATACTACATCTTGGAAATTAATTTCTGTCCCATTTGTTATTTACCCCCACTCATGATCGCGACACTGAATTCCCGGGACTGAATTATTTCTTATCCATGCGTTCGATCATGATTCGCTGTTTTGCGAATCAGCAATTGAACCTGTTTAAGGTCACCCGTACATGGTTGAACTTTTGCAACATACATAATAGTGATAATACTACGATGCAACAGGGAATTAATACCAAAAACTGCAGCTAATGAAATGCGTAATACAGACTTGACATTTAATATGGAATACTTTTTTCCAAAATTCCAAGACTGGTCTGGTAGAGGTCTGCATAAACGGCACGGGCTAACTATTAATTGGGGTGTGTCGGGTTATGGTTCAAAATAATTGTTTGACAGAAAATGTGCTTTCCATTAGTTTATATTATGGCGCTCATAATGTAGTAAATTAGCCTAACATTTTTGCGGGGTTTTATTGAACCTAAATACCAATAAGTTTTCGTCAGAACTGAAATGCACCTGTGATCTACCAGTTTTGAAAGTGGGAGGAGTTTTAACAAATATGACTCTATAAAGTGGTATGCACTCAGAAAATTTGAATGTTCCCCTGGGGCCAAATGTTATAAACTTACTGTACACAAAGAAACAGTGTGAGTTCATTGGACAACCAAGAATCCGCACAGTTGTTTGCGTACGGTACGTTTATAACATTAACCCCAGGGGGCCATTCACAGCTTTTAAGAGCCCTATTTTTAAGCTCCGCCCCTGTTCAGCTGTGATGTAGTAGTATTGTCTTATGTGTAGTGCATATTCCTCATAAGTTATATATCTTTAAAATTTAGGGCATTAATGCTCTGTTGCACTGTAGGGTGATTGTCTTTGTTCCTACCATTTTTTATCAGTTTCAGAAATATGTCAGGAAGGGAGAGAGTGGGTTGATGACATTGAATGCGAGCGCACGTGTCAAAATCTTCATTTAAGTTGCAAACATACTGATTGCAAAGAGGGGTGTGCTTGTCCTCCGGGTACAGCATTGAAGGACGGAATATGCATCCCAGAAGAGGAATGTCCATGTTTTCATGATGGAAAGAGCTACGACTATATGGACACTATTACAAAGGACTGCAATGATTGGTAAATATTTTTTTGGTTTTTATACCCGTGTCAATACTTAAGTATAGTGACGTTCACTCACTGGTTAGATCATAATCGAGGACCACATGCTTTGATCTTTTTTCTTTTATTAAATCAGAGCACTTTTCATCTGATATTGACATGTGTGGAATCCACACTTTGACAATAATATTTCTTCTTGTACTTGAACGCTGCAAGTAGGTCAAATTATACTCTATGTAACCTCGTTAACGACAAGACGGACACTCTTGTTTGTTTTCAACCATTAACCATTTTCAACCGATCCTTCCCCACTAAGAATCACCTTAGTGTATCTTTGGGACCACACTGAATGTATTTTAAATAATAATAAAATAATTCGTTTGCTTTGGTTTGATTCTAATGGATGCAAATGTGGTTTACCTATACGTGGTTATGGAGGAAGTCCTATACCTGCTCGAGTATTTCAACTTCACATACCAGTATACCACTATTTGCAGATGTGTGACCTTTCATCGATCCTTCCCCGCTTTATAGGAACACCTTAGTTTGTCTATGGCAGCATCCTGAATGTGTTGTGGGAACAACCAAGGAACATATTAAACTAAAATAATTGGTTTACTTTGATTTGGTTCTGAGATCTGAATTGTGCTGATTTCAACATATATCGATCGACTTTTAGCGCGACTATGCATAACAAATGACAGTGCCACCGACAAGGGGGGTAAAAGGGGTGCGTTAACCCCAGGGCCCGTAAAAATAAAGAAAACATACCTTAATGGCCCCATAAAATGAAAGAAAAGATACCTCAGGGGCCCGTAAAAGGGACCCGTGTGTTCATTTTACCCACTGGCCCTTAATGGCTCTCGGCGGCACTGACAAATGAAGCTGGTGACCACCATTCTTAGTGTATAGTTGGTTCTGGTGGATGTACATGGGTGGTCCTATACTTGGAACCCCACATACTTTGTTCTGTACAAATGGGGTGATCATATACTTTGTTCTGGTAGATGCAAATGAGGTGGTCCTATATTTTGTTCTGGTGGATTAGATGGTGTAGCTTGCTGTAGCTGTGAAATTAAATGAGTTCGAAAATTAAATGAGTCCTTTCCTTTTATTAATCTGGAATATAAAACAATAACAATCGCAATAGCAATCTATCTAATAAATTAATTTGACCTTTGTTGACCTTTGTTGACCTTGAAATGGTCTCAATCATGTTTTGAATCATATTCACATTATATATTTCCATTTAAATTGTACAAACTTTGAACTCAAAATCTGTGTACATCCCATAGACACCAGCTAATGTCAATGCATATGTGTCAGTCTCTGTACCATGTAATCTGCAGGAAAAGAATCATTTTGAAGGTATTTAGTTATGAACCAGAAATATCCCTTTAATAACCTTTTACCGCAAATCTGTGTACATCCCATACGCACCGGCTATAATCAAGGTCAATGTCCAAATGTCATTACTGTACCATATAATCTCTGCACAAATTTATTGGTTTCGCTATAAGTTGTAAAATATTGAACGAGACATTTCTGCCATTTTGTTTGCGTAATTGTGTGTGTGTGTGGAATTTAACCTAGCAACTGAGGACATTATATTTTACGTACGATAGAAGACGTATTTCGCAAATACATTAGACATGCAATTGCGGTCATTTGCAGACCTCCTTGAACCAAAGACAGTCCTCTATTGCAGATGGTTGCAGATGGTGCACGGTTTAAATGTGAAGTTACGCACCCCAAACATGTACACACCCCCCAAAAAAAACCACACACCCACACCCCTACCCACCCACATATACACCAATGTAATATGCACCTTTGTTTGAAAATGTTTTGATGTTTATCTATATTGCACTTTGCAGCATTTGCACTGGTACATCATGGCTTTGCAAAGATGATCCGTGTCCATGTAAGGATTTACAGTTGTTATTTACATATTTTTCATCCTAAAACATTGATATTTAACTTGTACTACTTATAAAATATAGCTTTCACTGAGGTCAATATAGCTGAGGTATATTAGAGAGATTGCGATGTTCAATACGTGATGCGTGGACCGTACGTTTATACGGCGTTCAAAACGGCGTTTAATATTGCTAGTCTCGGTTCCAAGCTGGATTGTGCTCATTCGTCACATAGGAGTACAAGGTGGCTGGAACAAAGACTACCATCTGATCTGGTCACAAGAGGGTGAAACGCTTGAAATGTAATGGTCACCGGGTAGGCTTATTACCCAGCAAACACAAAACGTTTTCGACATCATTCGCAAAAGGTAATAAAAGGTTGTCAGAAAACGTTTAAATGTCGGGTTATACAAAGGGTATATTAAGAGTATAAAACGTTTTCATAACCTTAAAAAACCATTTTTTGATAATCTACTGCTCAGCAAACAAAAATGTTTTACAGAAAACGTTTAAATGTCGGGTTATCTAAAGGGTATAAAAACGTTTTAATAACATTCCAAAAACATTCTTGAAAACTTGATACAAAACATTCTGAACAGAATGTTATTTTAGGGTTGAAAAATATTTTGCGAAAAATGTTTGCCCAAAATATTTTCAATAACGTTTTAAAAACGTTTTCATGACCTTTATATAACCCGACATTTAAATGTTATTAAAAGGTTTTGAAAAAACATGTTAAGAACATTTCTGTGTTTCCTGGGTTCAAATATTTTAACATAATGTTATTTAAGTATTGACACAATATTTAGCAAAAATGTTTGCAAAAATAATTTACAATAACATTTTTTGAAAACATTTAAGAATATTGTTGTAGTGTGTTTTCATACAAAACGTTTTAAAACGTTATCATGACCTTTATATAACCCGACATTTTAATGTTATTAAAACGTTTTTACCTAAACCAAAAGCCAAAATATAACTTATTTAAAATGTTTTTAAAACGTTTTTGTGTTTGCTGGGTATGTCTACTTCAATACAGCATCCTTTTGATTTTGATTAAAAACCAAGGTTAACATGCTGCTTAAAATTATTTGTACATCAGTGTATTAATTGCATATCAGTGCTTTCCAAATATTATGGTTGCCAAAAATCATTAGATTAAGGACCAATGCATCCATATACCATGACCTCATTTCCAGAAGATGAAAATTATGCGATTTGCATGAACCGTCATGAAGCAGTAAAATGTTAATTTTAACGTGCGTACATATCGTGGTTTGTATGTAAAAGACAAATCGCAATCTAATATTTTATACGGCAAATCTCACGCGCGTTTCAAAGGGTAATTTGTGCGTATGAACCGTGCGTATGAAGTCAAATTTTCACACCACAAAGTTATTTTATTATAATGATTTTTTTATAAACAAAAGGGATCACATTAATAGTTAGACTTTCCTTCGTATGTTCATTATCCTTGACCCTCTTTAATATATCTTTAAATGGACAAACTGTGTGCATTTTCAACGCAGTCTCCGATTCTGTACGTGCAAAAGCTTCAAAACTGACTTAATACGTGACCTCGCTTCGAAACAGGAGAGCGATTTTGAATAGATCCGCGGGATTACGATCACGGAAATCGCAAGCTTTCTATTTAAACTGGTAGATTATCTGCATCTCTGTAGTTATTTATAAAAGTTACCGTTAGTTTGTTTACTTATACTATGATTACATTAATATTAACATATCAAGATGATATACCGGAATAGCGCTGTAAATACATTAATGAATAGGCCTATATAGTACATACTTTTTCTTGTTAAAATTTGAGGATAAATAATCCTAATTTTATAATTTTTCTACAGGCGGCTGCAATGCATATGGTGATCCACATTACAGCACATTTGATTTCCTGAAATTTGAATTTCAAGGTAAATGCGATATTTCTTTTTAGCACAAATAGCATAATGATTATAACTTACTTGAGCAATACAATTTAAACTCCAAAACCTAACTTATTATGTATTCTCATCTGATTCTTTCTTGAAGGTGATTGCGAATATGTCTTAGCCGAAGACCACTGTAAAGACGGCAATGGAACATTCAGAGTAACTGTAGAAAACGTACCCTGTGGTGCAGGTGCAGTGACTTGTACTAAGTCGGCGAGATTTGAAATCTTTGACACGTCAATTCACCTAGTCCGAGGTTTGGAACCAGTCATTACCAAAGACCCTATTTACGAACCGAAAGCTGAATATAGAATAGATATAGCGGGGCTGTATCTATTCGTCAAAACACCGTATGGTAGGTTTCTTTTGTTCTTTTCAAATCATTTCTCCTTTTCCATAATTGCAATATTATTATTGTGTTATATTTAGGTCTGTTTTTCATCAGGTAGTGTATATATTTCAGAGTCAACATATTATTTTACTGACATCAGTGTTACGCGCCTCAGAAGAATCATGAAGTTCTTATTCTCTTAAATCACATATCATACACATAATGCAGGCGTGGTCCTCATGTAAGCTATCGAGCCCGGTTAGCAGCAGTCATTGTTTGGTCTTCCTCTCTTTCCCCTACTATACTGCGCCAATAAAGTATCCTTACAGTTGGAAAAATAATCACAATTTCAAAACTGAACAATATTGGGGTAAATTTGGTTTTTTAATAGGTGCACTTTTTAATCCTGCACATTATGACACCACATTGAATCCAATGTGATCTCAAGAAGTAAAGTTACAAGCAATTGAATAGACGAAGGTCCAGTTTTAAAAAGGACAACCTGGCCTATACAAGGCCCAAAAAGATTCCAACAAGCGAAACAAAGAGACAATGCAGTTTCTTCAATGAAGCGTTATTTAAAACAGTTTTTAGTTCAGTTTTTGCTTCCTTTGTACTTTTCATAACTTTCATTTTATTTGTCAGTTCTTTTGTTTCAGTTTTCTTTTGTTACTTTTGTTTTAAATTAAAGCCAAACGCATAAATTAGCCATTCATCACTCTCAAATCAGATGTCTAGTCTGTGGCGTTTTGAATAGGCCAGTTTGTTACTTTTAAAAGTGGACCTTCGTCTAATCAAATGCTTGTAACTTTGCTTCTTGAAGTCACATTGGATTCAACGTGGTGTCATAATGTGCAGGATTAGATAGTGCATCTATTAAAAAAACAAATTTACCCCAATATTGTTCAGTTTGGAAATTGTGATTATTTTTCCAAGTGTAAGGATACTTTATTGGCGTAGTATACTTTTCCCCCATCCCTTCCACAATTGATTTCTCAAGGCATGAGTGTATAACATGTCCCAAATAATACAGATTTCGTGGAAACGTTTCAGCACGTCGTGTCTTCTTTGTTCCGATCCAGTGGCGTAGCTTTATTTTTGACATGGGGGATGGGGTTGGAAACATTTCTTGAAGTATATTGAATCCAGCACCTTTTGGTGACAGCATAAGTATATGGTACAAATGCGCGCGAAAATGTTTGGCATTTTGAAGCTATACTGGTGAAATATGGTGCAAAAGTGAAATAAATTCGCAACAATTAGCACTTTTTGGCTAATGACCAAATATGGGGGATTATTGTATGGACCATCCCCCCATGAACATATTTGGGGTTATCAACCTCCCATCCCACGGGATCTACGCCTTTGCTCCGATTTCCTTTAGGGTCCATTCGTTTGTCCTCTTATCTGTCTCTATTATTAGTTCTACTTTAATATCAGCTAGATGAACATAATTATACCGTAGCTAATATAACCCGATTAGCAGATAAAGACATCAGATAATTATACAAACTAAACTGGCCTCAAAAAGAAACTTATGATTTTTCACAAGGTCATATCTTAAAATCCTCTCCATAAAAATTAATAAAAATTGCACACAGGATTACTTCAATACTCTATTCTAAACACTGGTCAGTAACCAAACAGTTGTCCAACTGACACAACAGCAAAATGCACTGACATGGAACACCTTCCTGGACCACATTCACAGCCCAACAGATTTCTTTTGTTGGGTTCTAATTTTTCGCCTGTACATGAACAAAAATTACACACAGGATTACTTCAATACACACAGGATTACTTCAATACTCTACTCAAACACATGTCAGTAACCAAGCAGTTGTACAACTGACACAACAGTAAAATACACTGACACGGAACAGCTTCCGGGACCACATTCACAGGCGAATAATTGGAACCCAGCAAAAGAAATCTGTTGGGCTGTGAATGTGGTCCAAGAAGGTGTTCCATGTCAGTGCATTTTGCTGTTGTGTCAGTTGGACAACTGCTTGGTTACTGACATGTGTTCAGAGTAAGTATTGAAGTAATCCTGTGTAATTTTGTTCATTTTATAGACAGGATTTGAAGATATAACCTTGTGAAAAATTATAAGTTTCTTTTTGAGGCCAGTTTACATTTTATATAATAACTACTGAATATTCATGTTAAAGTATGTGTTTAAAATGGGTTTAGAATGGGTAAAACCAAATTAGATTAGGTTGACGGGTCAACAACTTTATTCAGTGGGGAGATCATAAATCATAATTAAGAAGAAATAAATATATATAAACGGCGATCAAAAAGAAACTTATAATTTTTCACAAGGTCATATCTTAAAATCCTGTCCATCAAAATGTATCAAAATTACACACATGTTTTCTTCAATACTCTACTCTAAACATGTGTCAGCAACCAATCAGTTATCCAACTGATACAACAGCAAAATTCACTGACATAGAACAGTTTCCTGGACCACATTCACAGCCCAACAATTGGCACCCAGCAAAAGAAATCTGTGAGAATGAGTACAAGATCCTTGCACATGTGGTAATTCCTAAAGAGTAAGTATCTGTGCCAGGAACTTGTATGCATACTCACAGATTTTTTGTGCTGGGTGCCAAATATTGGGCTGTGAAAGTGGTCCAGGAAGCTGTTCCGCGTGAGTGCTTTTTGCTGTTATGTCAGGTGGATAACTGCTTGGTTACTGACATGTGTTTTAAATAGAATATTGAAGTAGTCCTGGGTGTAATTTTAGTTCATTTTGATTGACAGGATTTTTAGATATGACCTTGTGATTTACAAGTTGTGAAAACTTACAAGTTTCTTTTTGAGCTCAGTTTATATTCAGCCACATATTATGATGTCATCGATTGGGAAATCGAGGTTGAATAACAATTTAAATGTTTCTAGCTTTATGTTTAACTTCAATTATTTTTTAACACAGGTATCACTGTAGCATGGGATATGGGGACATCCATATACATCGTACTAGACCCTAAATATATGGAGAACGTATGTGGTTTATGTGGTGATTTCAATGGTAATGGCAACGATGATTTTAAAACTAGACAGGGTGAGATAGAGGCTAATGTCAACACCTTCGGTCATAGCTGGAGAACTGGAGAATCATGCCCGATGCCATTACAAACTGTTCATCCTTGTGATGCGAATCCTGAACGGAGACCATGGGCTGAATTTGCGTGTGGTATCATCAAAGAATCTATGTTTGCATCATGCCATGATTTGGTAAGATAAATTCCCATCAAAGGCAATGTATTTTACGTTTCACAATTGCATGTTGTTGGTTTTAAAGGTATAGCGCGTAACTGGGAATGGGTGTAAAAGTCCCCCATTTTCTGGTGAAATCGTGACAAAAACAGTAAGTCCAGTTGAAAAGATATAATAATCTAATCTAACTTTATTTCATCATAGACTCTGAATTATTTCATGGACTACTATACACGCACTGACGCAGTCCAAGCCTGGGTCGCAGAGGTCGAAGGTTTTATATGAATATGAATTCTGTAAATTGATAAGATCTATTATTTTGTGCAATTTTGATAGGTTGATCCCGAAATATTTTACGAGAATTGTGTATTTGACTCGTGCGGGTGTGATAGGGGAGGCGACTGTGAGTGTTTGTGTACTGCTGTTTCAGCTTACTCAATGGCATGTAACCAAGCAGGTGCACACATTCCTTGGAGATCAGACGGAAACTGCGGTGAGAGAAACGAATCCTAATAAATATATTTATTATTACTCGGTGTTTTTGTTTGTTTGTTTGTTTGTTTGTTTGTGTTGGGGCTTTTTGGGGGGAGGGGGGCATTTTAGTGCAAATATAGGTTAAACTATTTTGTTTATGTATCGAGATCACTTATTGGGGAATGTTTATAATGGTGAATGTTGCAAACATATATCGCTTTTTTTATTGTGAGCTCTTTGTTTGGTATTAATGTTATGGTCAATGTTTTCCCTTCCACTATCTCCCTGCAGCGTCAGTACACCCATAACCTTGCAATTCAAATTCCAAGATTTTTCCTTGTTAAATAGACCTTCATTCCATCTACAGCCTGCAAATGGAATGTACTTCCGGCTCACATTCCATTAATTGTGAAATGGCCGGTTTAAAAAAAAAGCCGAGGCTAACATCTTGCTCGGCGTCAACCCGTCAGCTTCACCGTAATGATTAAAAAAGTTAATGCCTTGATATGGCTTGACACACATTAAAATACTATCATAAAACTTTTACTTAATTTTGCAATTAGGACTTCAATGTGAAGGAGGCATGGTTTATCAAGCGTGTGGAACTGTTTGTCCAGAACAATGTTTAACCATTGGTAAAGAATATGATTATGGCTGTGATACGTCGTGTGTTGAAGGGTGCCATTGTCCTAATGGCACAGTGCTACATAACGGCGAATGTGTTGTTAGAGACTACTGTCCATGTGAAGTTAACGGTGTTGAGATTCCTCATGGTACGGTGATGACAATTGATTGCCGGACATGGTAAGTATAATGTATGCATACTTGACTGCTGTTACTATATCCTTTTCTCATATGCTCATTTTTCTATCTTGGAATGCATTAAATTAGGAACAGGAGTGTGAAACTCCTGTTTTCTACTGGATTAGGGTAGACAATTGGTGAAGTTTCACCCGCAAATATCAATGAATGTGTCATCTATATGTGACGTGTCATGTCAAAAGGAGACACTTTGGGCAGGTTATCAATTTTAAGGTTTTTACATATCTTAAATATAGAAATATTTTGCACCACAACGCCGTTTTCCCCAATGGAATCGGACATTCCTAAGCGAAGATATTGATTTCGTAAGTTATGGTATTATAAAATTGGAAATTGAGATATCGCCATTTAAAAATATTATTGACAATGTTGATAATACAAGATGCCAGTTATATTCCGGGCTAACATTAATAACATCACAAATTCGCAACAAAATCAAATTGTGAAAAAATTCACCCTGGGCAAATTTTTGGCCATTTCTCTATTTACGTTCTTGCTAAAAAAGTTTCTCCTTTTGACATGACACGTCACATATTATAACATTTCTTCAGGGAGATTATAAATCACTCTACTCAGCCAATATCTTGGATCCATTGTCTATGCTCAAGTATTTGTAAATTTGAATGCATCCTTTGGCGTGTGGTAGACGTATATCATAAATGAAGCAGGAAACTCTCAATACTACACTCCTGTCTACCATGTATATTTTAATTCAAGTTGTCATCCATTATCGTTCCCATGTTTTAAATCATATTGTGTGAAACAGTTTCGAAAAAACCAAACAATTGCATGTGTCAATTATTTGAAACAAATATGTTAATACATTGATTGATTTTAATTTGATTTAATGCAACTGAAATAGCAAGTGTAAAAGTGGACGAATGCGATGTCGTGGAGCCAGATGTGAACCAACAACGTCTGGTAAGTTGTCTTGTAAACAAAGTAACTGTAGAATAGAACTATTATATTAACTACTAATTAACTTCGAGAAACGGATTATTGCGCCTTTTAAGAAATTGTTGAAAATGTATGTAATTGTTGTATGTATGTAACTATCATTGTCATCATGGTCATTTGAAAGGTTCTGCAAATCATCACACACAACAACAAAACATTTGTTTTCAACTTATGAGCGGACATGAGAGAGAAACCCGATTTTTTTGGGTCAAAACTCCCACTTCCCTGGCGTGAATATGGAACGGTCCCTTATGTGGAAAATGAGAGTGTCATGTAAAATGTCCTATTTTGTCTTTAATACACGGCATTTGGCTTAGCCACTTCCAGAATAATACATCTATGCTACTAGGAAAGGTACAAAAACAAAACTTTGATGACTCAGATTACCTCAGTGACCATGACGTGTCCAAATAACATGCAATTTAATAACGTTGATTATATGCGGTCGAAGTTACGTAATAATCGGATTAACTAACTACCATAGCAATAGAGGGATACAATTTTTGAATAGATCGCTCTGCACTACAAGCAGATTTGCACTGATCACCTGTGTATGTCAGCAAACATAGATTGAATACAATACCGCTCTTTTCAAAAATACTTATCTTACAGGTGCCAGTGATCAGCCTTTCTTTGGTACCGCGTGAATGTTGTAGTGCTGGGCGATCTATTCAAAAATTGTATTCCACTATTGCTATGGTAATTAATCCTGTCATATCATCACTTCGACAGCGTATGAAATATGCTTCCAACCCGGGATTTCTCAACCTGTAAAGTAGCGTTATTGTAAGGCGTCAAAATATAAGAGTATTTGATTTTATATACTAAATTTCTTTTTACAGCACCTGCAACATCTGAGTCGCCCTGTTCATGCCCACCTGGCTGGTCAGCTTGCACAGACTGCTCCTTGTGTATACCACCGGGTGATGTATGCGATGGTGCTGTCGACTGTGATGACTTTTCTGATGAGACAAGATGCCAGTGTGAATATCTAGGTGAATTGTACCAGGTAAATGACATATACTAATGAAAAGGCCTTGTGAGTTACCATCGTGGTACAATATTCAACACCTTTTTATGAATACGGATAATACAAAAATACATGTAGATGACATATTTTGAAAAGATTTGTCTACTTATTGCTGTCTACTTGCTGAAGTAAAGTGAAATTATTTGACTTATAAGAATGGTTAATACTAAAGACAAAAGTAAAGTATAAAACAGGTCAACGCACTTCAACAGTTCAGGTGTTAGGAGCCCCATATATTGGATCAGTGCTATACTCGTTAAGACGTATATCTTACTTTCACATATGAATTTTATTTCAGAATCAAGAAACCTGGCAAGGAAGTCTACCGTGTGAAACGTGTACTTGCAAGACAGGTGCTGTTAATTGTGTAAAGGAATGCCACTTAACATGCGCATCGGTGAGTTAAACGCTAAATAATATTAAACACTAAAGGTCACCTTATCATTTGTACGTAATTATAGACGGCCGGGGGATTCACTCTGTCATTATAAGATTATTTGAAGAAGTCAAAGAGCCCTTAGAGTGGAAATTGTAGCGAAATGATTGAGTGACATACTTTCAATCAAAGACAAAAATAATTTTTGCAATTGATCACAACAAAACAAACGTTAGCATGAATTCTGTAAATATGGCCCTAGGTCAAAGCTGTTTATTAACATGCTGTTTTCGGATGAAAGTATCATAAAGGCGTCAATTTTAATAGACATATGTGATGCGATCAAGCAAAATCAGTCGGAACTCGGAAATATTGATTTTGAGATATAGCCAAACAAAGGAAATATTTCCTTTTGTTTTGGAAAATCTTTAATTACTCATATCTTTGGAACTGATTGGTCAATTTCAATGGGGTTTTCTGCACAATGCAACTTTGTAAATGCATTTTACTATCATATAATATAATCAGAATTTAGTATTTCCGAGTTCCGACTGATTTTGCTTGATCGCATCACATATTAGTTTAAGTAAAATAATGGGTTGCATTCCGAAATGAGTCCCTTGTCGGTAAATCATGTATCGGTACCCTTAATTGTTACGCATGAACAAAGCATACAAACCCAGTAAACACAAAACGTTTTCGACTTCATTCACAAAAGGTTAGAAAAGGTTGTCAAAAACGTTTAAATGTCGGGTTAGAACGTTTAAATGTCGGGTTATATAAAGGACATATAAATGGTATAAAACATTTTCATAACATTTTAAAAACATTTGATGATAATCAACTGCAAATATTCTAACATAATGTTATTTAAGTGTTGACAAAATATGTTTGCACAAAATATTTGACAATAACATGTTCTTAAAATTTTGAAAATATTGTTGCAGTGTGTTTTCATACGAAACGTTTTAAAACGTTTTCATGACCTTTTTATAACACGACATTGTTATTAAAACGTTTTTATCTAAACCAAAACCCCAAAATATAACATGTTTAAAATGTTTTAAAAACGTTTTTGTGTTTGCCGGGAAGACATGCATTATTTTCTTTTACCTCAGTTTTACCTCATTGCTCAGGCTTTATAGTTATAACTTACTGAATTGTGCTTTTTTATATTCCGTATTTACTTCCAGAACGAAATTCTGAAACTGAATGAAAATATGTATAGCTGTTGCGAATGCATACCAGGTAAATCCCGCACATTTGTTAGCAAGGTTATACATAATGTCAAATTAGTAATTAATTTAATACTAATATAAATAATAATTAACGAATGTATCATTCCTTTTGTTTCAAGCAGCAGTGATCCCACAACCACATAGTTTGCCTTCATTGCCCGTCTGGCAATCCCATGGATTAAACTCGCGATTGCGTGATTGTCGACTCACTGGCTGTAAACTGCTTAGATAACAAGTGGTAACATATCATAAATTATCTATGAACATTTCGTTTTCCCTTTATTCAGTTACCACCACGACTTCAAAGTACACAACGGAGTTAACAACAGTAACAAGTATCACAGGTAAATACACAGTAAATTAAACAGTGGCGTGCCTGACAGGGGCGCTCCACCTCCACCCGCACCACACACTCCAAGAAAAAGAAAATCCTTGTTTTTACTACTGTGTCTAGCCACATATTCAGTAAACACCTTGATTTTGATATAAACTAGTGCAAGATTGCAAATCCAATGTGTATCATTTCAAGTAGTATGAATCTGACCATTTTCCCAGCCTGAAACATCATGGTTCTATTTGTAGATTGATGAAAATCGCAATGAAAGAGGTGTGAGTACCTCTGGCTACATTTTCTCGCGGTGCTGATATCCCAGTTGGGCCGAATTACCGTAATACTCACTTTGCATTTTTTTCTTTTCCCCCCAACAACAATAATCCAGTAACTTACATTTCTGATTTGCAAATACCAACTTTTATATACCGCATTCAATTTTTTTAACTCTCGCATCACTGAATTCAAAGTGGTATGAATGTTATGGTAATTCTTACAGGTTGTCCTAGCGGATGCATATGCTCCGAGAACTGCAATCGTAATAACACATGTCAAGAAGGCGTAGATTGTAGCAACTGCGAGCCATGTCCAGATGGGTACACATGGACAGGAACTCATTGCCTCAAGATGGCGGAACATTGCGCATGCCTTATCGATGGTCAACATGTGGAGGTAAAAATATTTATAACATTAGTGTTCAAAAATAGTTTCCACTTATCCTGTATTATGCCTATTATGGAACCGAATGTTTTATGCTCAGAAAGTACATATATAGAGAGAAAAGTATAGAAAACATGTTATTCCGTCTAAATTTCTATTTTTATTGCAGAACGGAGCTATCTGGGATATTCCACCGTGCAGAAGGTGCAATTGTACTAATACTATGGCTGAATGTTGGCCACATTGCTCACTCTCTAAAGAAGATTGTGGCAAGGTGCGTACTAAACTTCAAATTTGACACACCCCGACCCATGCACATACACAAACCGGGTGTTCTTGGTAGTACATCTTTAAAAGTGGGTTTTTTGGGAGGGCGGGGGGAGTATTTTCGGGAGGCAAATTAGTATGTTGTGACAGTAATTTGTCACTCCCTGGATTCATACAAAAAAGATTATACATCATGCATTAAACGCAACCATGTCTCGCTGTGCTTTAACGTCATGAGCCTCATTTCGTTTTTGATTTTACACGATTGTAATTTGCTTTCATGAAATTACATACTTTGGACAAATCAAGGCCTTATGTGCTGCACTTGTGACAAAATCAAAGATATAGTGAAATAGTGAAAACTAATTATGTGGAAAACATGTAACAAGTGTTACTTTTGCTTAAAATGTAAAAATCATTTACCGATAGATCTAAATATCGAGTTAGAAAAATATCGGTTTGATCCCAAATTAGTATGTTCAATAAAAGAAGAGCTGGTTCTTATGATGCTGACAATAAAAATGCTTACCATTTTATCCAGGTTAAACCTCTTTCCATCATGCATGGTCATATTGCATGTTGATCCGTTTTCTCTCGTTGTAATTTAAACTAGGGTGAACTATTGGATTATACAGCAGAACCAGGCGGATGTTGTAGTTGTTCATATCAAAGTAAGTAACTTTGTTCTTAGCTTCAGAGCCCAAATGAGTCACTAAAATGTGTTAACTTAAAACCATAACCTACTGTAAGCGCTATATATTCTATATATTCATTATATAATACTCGAGTAGAGAAAATGAACGTGTCAATATTTAACAATTAGCAAATATAAGATATGTAAGCCGATATTAATATCATGGTGCCTGTCTATGTATATATCAGATATATCAACATAATTCTGTTTGGGCCATGACCGACCCAGACGTTAAAGTCACTCATTATCAATATTATTGTTGTCCTGTACAATAATATACAGACTGCAAAATAATTAAGGTCCCAGCTATTTTTACCCCAGGTATATTCTTATCAAAGACAGATATCTCATATTAAGAAACAGTAGACAATAGCTGCATCTTTTAGCTCTGTCAAAGGAAGATGCCAATTAAGAAGTTGTAAATTGCTCCATTAGATGCCCTATTGATTTGTACACAAAGCGGGGTCGAAAAATAGCGCCGTGCTTTCCATTGAAAACAATTTCGTTCCAAAATTGACTATAATTATAGAAGACTAAATTTGACGCTTAAGTTTCACGCTAAGAGTCTTTTAAACCAGTAGGCAAACATTTATGGTTTTATCTGACTTTACTGAAAAATTGGACATCGACGTTTTTCATTTGGCCGAGAAAATTGATTTAAAAGTTATAATTCTAAATCATGTCGATTTTAAAAACTCTGGAAGCGGCAATTTGGAATTAGCATGTATCCAATTGCTATTTAAATAGTCGATTTTAAATCACATCTCACATAATAACCATATTTTATACACAGGTTAACGTATAAGGTACCGTGCACATGCATGACAAGTCCGTAAACTGGGATTAACAAGGTTATGTGAGCATTGACCATGTTAATTGTCTTTTTCTATTAACTCCTTAAAGCTACTACGGCTATGATTCCTAGTACAACATTGAAGCCAACAACACCTCGTAAGTTATTTAAAGCATGCAAGTCGCAAAAGGGAGAAAATCTACAAATTAATCTAGAATTAAATAAAAGGCAATGCTTTCTTAACATTAAGAACGTTAAGTATGGATTTTGTCACTAAGATATCAAGATTAGTTTGAAAGGGTTCTGCATATAGATGAGTTGACTTCTGACGTCAATGCCTAGCCTGACAGTATTCGCACGCATCATCACAATTTCCATTGTTTTTTGCCTGGCAGTACAATGTATGCGTGCGCATCATATTTTGTTCAGGGCTCGTGTTAATAATGCTATTGAACAGTGTAGTGGTTGCATGGGGTTCACTCAAGCATATCGATGTACCAGTCCCTTGCCATTGTTGATAAACAATGAGATCAACTCATCTATACTGACTAATGATGCATAAATTCAGAATACCCCCTCCGAAATCTCAAATTCAGCCTGTTTAAATTTGCCTTTTAAGGAAAATTCACTACACTATGAACACCATCATATTAACTCATTCAAAGCATATTTTATATCAAAAAAATATTTTACACCATCTCCCGATACCACCCCATTAATAATAAGCTCGTGCTGTTTATGCAGACCCCTTTGATTAGTATTATTATAGCTATTATTATTATTATTATTATTATTATTATTATTATTATTATTATTATTATTATTATTATTATTATTATTATTATTATTATTATTATTAGTGTTATTATTATTATTATTATTATTATTACCACTTGTATATTTCTTGTGTTTTCAGCCCACATATGTAACGATCCAATTGGAATTGAATCTGGTAGAGTTCAGAGTGATATGATAACATTTACCTCAGCTTTAGAGAAAATAGGATCTACCGGTCGTCTTAATCGTGACCCGTGGGTACCGAGGATTTCGTCAATGCAGGAGTACATGGAAATTAAATTCGGAGTTCCATATTCTTTGACGGCAATTGTAACACAAGTAAGATATTATGATTTGTACGTTTGTCTTTAATAAAGCATTAATTGCTTTAACTTCCAACCATCTTATTTACCTATCGTGCCTAATTGCTTCCTCCGGTCTTATTCCATGTCAGTTTTCTGTTCACCTGGTAGGGTTTTTTTCTGTTCACTCCCCCAGGATCATTGTCCTCATACCTTGCAACGCACCCGTGTCCATAAAAACGTCTAATTTCACCACATGGTATCGACGTATTTTTTTGTAAAAATGTTACTTTTTCAGAAGGTAGTGCCGTTTTAGGGTCTTTACAACCAAATAATTTGAAATTTTAAGGCTGGTTGTTATTTTTGGGGTAAAAATCAACTATTCTCAGCTAATTCTTTTTGGTTTCTGTCCGTTTTCTCTACTTATATTCGCGCATTGTCATCCCAGGCGTCCAAAATAAGAATAGACACTTCCGGCATCAAATTATCACAATCCCATGTTACGCCATTTAATTAAGATAATATACAAAATATACGCGTTACGCCATTTTGGAGTAGTTATGGGGGGTACAACATATTAATAGTGTGCATTTCATAGGTTGTAGTTGTAGAGTCATGGACAGTTTGTAATGCCAGTATTTAAATGATGGTTTGAAAAACACATGGTTTTAATCAATCCACATTCACTTCTCTCTGTCTCTGTCTCTGTCTCTCTAAATATATTACAATGCATTTGTAGGGTGACGGTATTAACCAGGTTACTGCTTACACACTGCAATATATGACGTCATCAGATATGGGGAACTGGAAAGGCTACTACATCCCAGGCACAATAGAAAGAAAGGTATGTATATTTAAACTTAATTTTGAACAAAATTAAGTCTCTGAGAAGAAAGAAAATAACAAAAGAATGGTTTTGTTTTGGATGATTGGTTATTGTGGAACTCATTTGTTATTTTCAAACATTGGTGACCAAGGGGTCACTTGTTTGAAAAATATGTCAACTCAAATGAGGCCTGCCGGTATTGCTGCCGGTTTTACTACCTTTCTAAAGCCATTATTTCATCTCACCCACACATCTCAATTGTGGGCTCACAATCAATGATCGTCAATGATGAGTGCCTAATGATCTGACATACTCCCTATTCCAGAAAAATGGAGCAATAATTATTTTGGATTGAAAAAAATATTATTCTGTTTTGCCAAACGAAACATAGCTAAATCCTAATCCGTTAGTAGTTTTAACTGGCAATACAAGTCAAATGTTAATATTTTTGCAATAAGGGAAAATTGTCCAAAAACATGCAATTTTGCATGTTTTCGTACAATTGTAGTCACAAAATTGCAAGACTTGACACAAGTCTAAATATTCAAAAAGATTGGAAAATGTGTTGTTTACAAAAATTAGTCTTTGTTCAAGTCTTTGGGCTTGATTGTCACAGAATACGAACAAGGTTGAAAAACACCCTTACAATGCATGGTTTTGCCCCTTATTTCCAAAATTTGACCAAATGTTACAATTTTACTCTCATTTCCAGTTACGATTAACTAAAGGATTAAAGATTTAGCTATGTTTCATTTGGCAAAACAGCTTAATATTTTTTAATCCACAAAAATTAGTGCTGTTTTTTTAATCTGAAATGAGGAGTAGTTCAAAGTTTATCAATGCGTTTTATTTTCTTATTCTTTTTTTTCCAGCTAAATGTACCTTTTACGGGATCCTCACAAGGGCACGTTTATAAATTACTTGAGGAACTTCATGATGTTATAGGAATACGAATTAACCCCGTATCATGGATTGGAACGATCAACCTTCGAGCTGAATTATTTGGCTGTGGTATGTGAAATTAATTACACTAATTCCATCCTCGCAATTGCCTTATTTATGCAACGCAAATACTTGATGCACCTATGTGGAGCGATCAAGTATAGATAAATAATATGAGACAAGTCTGTACATTGTGTTACTGTCTGATTAACAATAAATAGCATTTTGATCTTTACTGTAGCTGACTGTCTGTATCCTGTTGGTGTAAAGGACGGTTCCATTCCTGATGACCAGATAAGTTACACAACTATATTACCTGGTGTTACCAATTCTGGACGTCTTCAAGGTGTTGCGTGGATCCCTGCCTCAAACAATCAATTTGAATATCTACAGATACGGTTTAACGCCCCGTTTGATTTGAATAGTATCGATACCCAAGGTGCAACTGATGGTAGCTATGTGAGGAAATTTGTGTTGAAATATTTGAGTGGTGAGAATACCGATAATCAGCAATGGCTTATTGTATCTGCTCCTGGAAAATCTACACCATGGGTAAATTTACTTGTATTTGCATTTTTTCTATCGGTAGCAAATGGACTTTCATAAATACATATGCATAGGGCTTAATTTTAGAGCTATATCTCCTCAAAAGTTGTTTCACTGCCGTTGCGGATTGCTTATCATACTTACCACGTACGCAAATGAGCCGGTTCAATTCCCGGCAGGCTCTCTTTTGAGGATTTCAGTCTTCTCCTTCTCAAAATGAATGATTAATATAAACACCTACCAATAAGCAATTACTCCCACGTAATGAATGACCATCATTTAAAAATGGTTAACGGTATGCCAAATTTGGGATATTGTAGCCGAAGCAGAATTTATTTCCGTTTAATTTGTTGCAATAGTCCCAATATTGATGCCGCAGCATATATTTGAATGTACGTAACCTAAGATTTGAATGTTGCAGTAAAATCCTATTGTATACAGCCTCCATTGACGGAAATCTGTTCAGCTCCCATTGGGTTATCCTTTTGTTCCATGCATTTGGAGGGGACTAAGCATGTGATAATTAATAACAAAAATTATCTTAATTCACATCAGTTATCATTATTTAACAAATTGTCATGGCATACAAGTTGTCCTTTAAATGGTAAAGCAGGATTCAAAACTTCCTGATCGGGAGGTTCCACTTCGTATGACCTTCTTGGTCCCACATTAATACTTTGAACTTGTCAGTCATGTTTTAATATTGAATTAAGTAACCAATGACCACTGATGTGGATAATGACATTTTTTATTGATTATCACAAGTTTTGACCTCACGAAACAAGAAGAATAACCAAATAAGAGCCGAAACATTGAATTTTGCTACAACTTTCAAATCTTGGGTTGCTTTCATTATATTTAAATGTTCGACATCAATGTTGGGACCATTGCAACAAATGATATCAATCATAATGCGCAAAAATAAGTTCTGCTTCCAATGTATATCCTAAAATGTGGCATACAATTAACCGTTTTAGAGAGGGTAATTGCTTATTGGTAGGTGTTTATATGGGGGTGTTAACCATTTTACATTGTTTACTCACAGGTCTGCTATCTGTAAAGAACAAACGAAATAAGATACTTTGATATAACCATCAGAGAGGTTAACAATAATATTTTGTAGTCTTAAAAAATCGTAACATCTAGTCAATGCTTCATAAGCTTAAAATTATTTATTTACATATGTACCATGCTTCTACTCAGGAATTCCGTTATGATTTGGAACCAATTGACCCCAGTAGGCCTCGTGCTCTGATATTCCCTCAAGTTCTCTACAACGTTATAGCAGTTCAAATACATCCTGTGGAATGGGTTAAACAGATCAATCTGAGAGTAGAGCTGTATGGCTGCCGTAAGTAAACATGACTAGGTTTAATTACAGTCCGACTGCCAGTGGGTTTGACGTTGTTTTGGTGTCCATAGTTTTGTTTTTGATGGATATTGCTTCTCAAGACCACCAACTTCAAAAATATGTTTACTGGAACTGTGTCAGCATTAAACATATTGAGATATGGCGGGTCAAAGTTCACGCAGAGGTCAAAATTCAAATCGCTCAAATGCTGTTGAAAAGTTCTCCAAATTATTCCTCTTGTCATGGCGAAAAAAAAGATGTTGTGCCTAATAATCATGTAATTTGCCTTTTTATCTGCAATACTGATATTGTATTTCTCTAACAATCTATTTACTTAGCATATGAAGGGCCAACCCGTACGAAAGCAACAACTGGAGGGGTTTCACCAACGTCAGAACCGATATCCACAATTAGTAAGTGGCATGGAGAGATATTTTAGTTTCGTTTGATTTATTACATCAAAATATTTGCAGACACATTTTTGGATTCCTCAGCATGGACTGGAGTCAAGCATGACAATTAATATTGCTGGTCAATTCTTCTCCATGAAAATGTTAAATGCTTTTAATTAATGTATTGTGGTTATTTGACAAAAGGCATGTTTCACCTTTAAACGACAGACCTTTTTATAGTTTCCTTCCATTCCCATTTATGTACAGGAAAGGAACCAACTTTGCCTCGAACTACGTCAGCAACAACCACAAGAGCTGCAACAACCACACCTCAAACAACCCCAATTCCAACGACTACTGTTCCCCCAACAACAACTGAGCTCGGTAGGTTAGCAATTTATGAATTCATACATTCAAGAGCTCCTCAAATAAATATTTATAAATAAATGATCGAATGAATGAATAAATGAATGAATGAATCAGTCAATCAATCAATCAATCAATCAATCAAACATATATTCGTTTGTTATAAATGTCATTTATGTATGTGTTTCAATCATCTTTATCAATTTCCATTGTCCAATATAAATAGTTATTACTATTATTGTTTAATATTATTATTATTATTATTATTATTATTATTATTATTATTATTATTATTTTTATTATTATTATTATTATTAATCAGTTTGCAACATCGTGTGTTTCTGTACCGAGGACTGCCAGGGCACTGTTCATTGTCCAAATGGAGTTGTGCCATGTAGTGGCGGCTGTCATTGTGAAGAACTAGATATGTTATCTCACCCAGAAGGTTTCTGTATTCTACCTCCACATGGATGTGCCTGCTATGACAATGGTGAAATAAAGCAGGTAACAAATCACAACTGCACTTTGCATCACACCTGTGTGTAAAAGAGAACCCGTCCGCCCGTCCGAGAAGGGCTACTTTGTCTTCTGACGTGCTATATTTTAACCAGCCCGTCCGACGGATACCCTGAAATGTTACCACTATAAGAGGTAGTGGCGTACCGAACGCCAAAATACCAGGACAAAATTGGCCAAGTTTGTGATGTTTACCTTCCGTTCGGAACTTGAAAATGTTGTGTTTATTCCTCTGTTTGCATAAATATGAACGAATTTGTAAAGCTTGAATGGTCGTTTTACGTATAAATAACCCAAACATTTAGATAAGACACCAAACAAATAATGTAGACATTAATACGATAATGACATTGCATGAGACAGGAAATCTCTGGGTTGTAATATTTTGTAAAAGTTATGTGTACGTTGACCGGAGTATTCACGAATAAATAACATTATCATTTTGAATCAACAAAAGATATTTCAACAATATTATGACCACAGTCTTCCTTTTGCGTGTTTGATACAATTGTTAGCTGGTTCACATTGTTACGGTCACTAAAATGACCCAGGCCAAAATCACGTGATACCGAGTTCACGTAATACCAAACACCCAAATACACACTGTTTATGGTATGAAACAACTTATGATTATTTATTAATGCAATATGGCTGTCAATCAAATTACACTATAAGATCATACAATAATTAAACTTAAACTCACTACAAATATTTCATATTGATATGGTTACTTATCTAAGCCTGGAGATCTTGATTAGCTGATGTTCTGATGAGATTCCTTTGATGGTCTCAGTTCTTGATCTAAAGATCCTGTCTACCCAAGGGAAACCACTGGTCTACCACAGTTTCAGTCCATGTCCAGAAGACTATGTTTTCACTATCCTAGCTGCTATGCTAGTGTTTTTCAAGTGTCTTCTGTCACAGGAGCAAACAACCTCCTCTACTTGACAGCCAGATAAAACACTATGTTAGTCCAACAAAATACCACGGTTTATTGATGGAGACAAGACAATCAAGCACTATGGGATTTCACTACCGCCTTTGGGCGAAGTTTCCGTGAACAACTATTGTACTAAAACTGGTTAACATGAGTTTCACGGAGTTCCCTGTTAGAACTCTACACTGGTGTTTAATTATTCTCCAGGCCTTATATTTTACAGCACATTGCATCATTTCTAAATTTAGCTCATTATATCACCACAAGCCAATCAGAATCATTAATCTGTAAAGATGGTCACTATAATAATGCCACCACTTAATTTCTAGTAATTTCTACATACGAATTTATGAATTTCTTGTTCACCTTACTGATTAGCATTTTCCATTGAATTTCTAGAATATTTCATGGCCAAACAAATGGAGATAAATATCAGAACAAGTGAAAACTATTGTCTGATGACAACAACATCATATTAAAACGGTCTTGAACAAACAAACAGCGTGGTAGGATTTTGAGTTTTTAGGGTAAAAATTACGCCAGTCATTCATTAACCTACAATTGTTTACTCCAATACGTCTTTGATTTCTTCAAATAGTTGTCCTTTATGGTAAAGTGATTCATCCGCCTCTCTGTACTGTAAGTAAAAAAAAGTTAATGCTAATGCTGGGTTCTAATTTATGCTAATGCTGGGTTCTAATTTCAACATCGGGCAATATGGAAAAGCCATCTGATTGTATTCCTCTCATTATTAGCATTTAGAAAAAAGTATAGTTTGGCCTATCCCCGATGTACAGTTCTTTAGTTATATGCATAAAGGTCAAATGTCAAATTGGTCTCCATATGGGTAAAACAGAGGAAAAAATGCTCCGATTATGATAGAATTGGTTTTAAATGGATATTAATCAAATCAAATTATCATATCTCAAGACAATCAAAACCCATTAAATCATGTTAAGCATGACATGTTGTGATGTTACCCATGCAACAAAACTATTCGTAACTTAAAAGGTTATTCCAAGCGGACGAATTTGAAACCATTTTTATCATAATCATGATAATCGGAGCATTTTCTATTATATACCCATACGGAGACCACAATTTGACATCTGACCTTTATGCCTATAACTCAAAAACTGTACTTCGGAAATTAAAAATTATGCTTTTTCTGAATCCTAATAACGAGAGAAACACCTTGGCATGTGCTGCTAATTAAGGCTGCGGGGAAAGCTAGTGTTCTCAATCTATGATGTAAATCATATAATCGTCCCATATAACATGGCTACACAAATTATGAAATTGAAAATTTTGCTACTGAATGCAAATAAAAAGAAAAATGAGAATAATAATTATCATTATTATAGTTATCATCGCCTATTATATTTCCTTCTATAGCCCGGTGATGTTTGGCGTCGTAGTCAATGCGAGATGTGCTCATGCAATGAATTATACGAAAAAGATTGCTGGTATATCGATAACTGTTCCAGTAAGTATAGACTATTTCTGTAATTCCGGAAAGCCTTTGTCATGCGCACTTCATTTACTGCGCAGTTCAATGTGCGCACAAAATACAGAACTTTTTCCCCTTTTTTTTTGGGGTGTTTTTGTTTTTGTTTTTGATAAAAAAAAAAAAGTGATTGGCTGCTTATTGTAATTTCTTCTTTGACCTTTGCGCATTATCCATGTGAGCCGTTGTTGCTCTAGATCTTTGCAACTGTTTTAGTATTCAATTTACAAGTAACGTTTTCCTCCCTTCTTGCAAACAAAATAGCACTAAGCACGACTCGACAAACCTTATTTCTCTTTCTATAGTGAATGAATCATTGTTTTGTACTAAAAGATGTTTGCATGGGTGACTGGGTTATCGGACGCATAAAATTAAAGAAAACAAAAAACAATATGCAATTTTTCTGAAAGCATCATTGTTGAAAAATGTAATTATTTTTGACCAAAGAAAACTGATTTTGAGAATCAGCAAAATGTATATCAAAATATGCAAAGGAATGTTTTGTAATTTTTGGGGTATTTTTTTACCCTTCATACATTTAGTCAATGAAACGAATACAATGTATCATGGTTTAAGATAATTATCTGTGCAGTAATATATTCAAAGAATTATGTGAATTAATGGCGTCACAATGGTTTTTCTTACAGCTACCGTACAAACTCCAAAATCGGTTATTCCAACATCAACATTGATATCTCCGTCCGAGGCCACAAGAATTTCAACTTCAGAAACGTCAATAAGGACTACCAAGATAAGCACATCTATAAAACCATCTGGAACTATGACAATAACGAGAATGGAAACAACCACACCATTCCAGTCAACAACTGCGTCTTGTGAGGTATACTGAATTGTTTGGTTAACTGTTGACTTACATGGCCAGATGAAATAATCTAAATTGTTACGAAATGTTGGAACTAAATTAATAACAAAATTTATTATTTTAATATCATTATTATTTTTTTTTTTTTTTTTGTTATTATCATCATTATTATTATTACTAATTCATTGATTATTGATTATTAGTATAAAATGTACGGTAGGGCGAACTAAGTTTGATCATTTATTGACGTTGCTTTTTTAATTTCTTTGATAATATTGCGATTTTTTTAGTAAATGCCATGCTCATCGGTGTAGATTAGTCGTACATTAAATAAGATAAAAGTTAAATCTAATCTAACACGTGTTACATGTCTAATGGAAATCAAATAAAATTTGCAACTTGGTACCCTCATCGCATTGGTCTTCATTAGTCACCTGATGACGTCCGGACGTACCGGACACTCTTTTACTATAGTATTTGTATGTTTACAAACATTTGAGGGAAATATGTTTGTTGTAATTTTTTGCATCAAAAATCTGTGTTCATAATTTATTATTATTATTATTATTATTATTATTATTATTATTATTATTATTATTATTATTATTATTATTATTGTTATTAATATTATTAGTGTTTATATAATTATTATTATATTATTAGTGTTATTAATATTATTATTGTTATTATTGTTGATGTTATTATTATTAAATCGTCTATACATTATTTCCATAGACAGGTTTTTGACACTCTAATCCAACTGTATTTTATAAGATATTTCATGACTACGCATTCTTTTAGGATGGAGCCTCTATACCTGTTGATCAATGTTCTACGTGTGATTGTATCAATGGAAAATGGAAATGCTATTATGATTGCCACAAGAGACCAGAAGATTGTCTAGAGGTAACCTTTTGATACTACTTATTAGTAGTGGCTATGCTACTGTTGTTGCTGGTGACGACGACGACGACGACGACGACGACGACGATGATGATGATGATGATGATGATGATGATGATGATGATGATGATGATGATGACGATGACGATGACGATGACGATGATGATCATGATCATGATGATGATGATCATGATGATCATGATCATGATCATGATCATGATCATGATCATGTTTATAATGCTTTTCCAAAATTGTTTTGCTTCGCTTCAAGTCCTAAGTTCAAAGTTTATTAGCGTGTCCTCTGGCTTTACTAAATATCAGGGACCATGCCTCTTAGTACCCCAAACTTTCTTTGTTCTCAGAGGTTTTAAATACTTGTCTTCAAGTATGTGGTATCATTTATAGATGTGCGGTTTCAAAGACAAAGGTTCAGTATTGTGTGGTCATTAAGAAATGTCATCAAAATAATCTATGGAGTCAGAGGTCCACTTTCATTACATATTGACCAGCCCTCATAGTTATACTATTGACTTCAAACCAATGAAATGTTTAATGTATGACTAGTTGTTTATTTCACAATTCTTTTGTTTTCACTGAAATGAACAATAGGACGAACAGCTAGTGAGTTACGACGACAAGTGCTGTGAATGCGTTCCGGTCGTTGGTGAGCAATAAGAATAGAAGGTCTATAATGTTATTATAGTGGTGTTATATAAAATATAGTTAATATTATCTACACTGCAAAAAATATTTTACCTCAACATTGAGTAAAGTAAAAAGATCACAACTCAACAGTTAACTCAAAAATTACTCAACATTGAGATCATATTGATAAATATTACCCAACATTGAGGGTAATATCTAATAAAAATGAGCTCAATGTTGGGTATTATATTACTCAATTTGATTAATGTTTTACTCATTTTGTTGAGTTGTGACCTTTTTAAGTTGAGTAAAATATTTCTAAGAGTGTAGGAGTAGTTCGTACGCAACCGTTTAGAGTGATCATTTAAAGAAGGCCAATTCCGTAAATATCTTGATTAAGGTAGAATTAAAAAGAAAGTTTAATTTGTTTTTTAATATTTTTAAATAATTTTTCAGCATCATCAAGTCCAGGTTTACCTTCTACAACCACCGTGGGTAAGTTTACATCATAGAAATTTCTGGAAAGACCCCTTCTCCTTCCAAATTCAGCCTTTAGCCTACCGTGGAACAGTTGGTGCCACTACAATGTTCATCCAATGTAAATGGTAATGCCCTAGAGCTCTAATCCCAACTACTACCTGACCAACTCCAGACTGACACTCGCCTTCTCCCAGGTATTGTACAAGGTTAACATCTATCTAGGCGCCAAACAGTCAGCCTTAAAATAATGAAAGCTTTTAATGCTTTGACAATGTCTTGACATAAAATAAATTAAAAAGTTCACTATGATGCAAAAAGTACGACTTACTTTTTAACATTATGTTTTGTTACATTCTCAATATTTTAGTTTGTCAAGAGCCATTTGTTGTCGGAACACCGGTTTGTTGTAATTCGGTAGAAACATGTATGATAGATCCTGTCATCTCAGGGTCCCCTTTGTGCAACGCATGTGCATATGGTTTGGTATGGAACTCAACACATTGCGTGCACATTGAGGAATGTATGTGTCAAGATAGTGACGGCAACCCACATCAGGTATGAAAAGTACACTTTGTATTTTTCCTTTTTTTCATTCTTAAAACTAAATTTCGAGAACGGAATTTGACCTTACAACGGGCCTCATAAACAAATTGCAAAGATCTCTTTATTTATTCATCTTAATATCCTTCTATTGATATTTTGAATAATATTATGTGAAAACAAAAGTTATTATAATGTCATCGTATGTCCAATATTCGTAAAACATAATTCCATCAAAGCTATATTGCATTATATCAGCTTACATGATTAGAAACATATTACACCTCGCATACCGGGGTTCTAGCCCAACTTTACCGCCATATGACTTGGGTTAATTGTTGGTTCACCCATTCCAATCATTTTAATCAGAACAAAATTTACATTCTAACTCACCCGGGGTCTGATGCAAATTAGAGAATAAAGGTATTGTTTATAGCTGCTGGAGTGTGTCTATCGTCTAATATAACACGGGCGTCATCATTATTTTAGTACGTTTTACGCCAAAAATAATGATGTCGCGTGTTATATAAGACGATAGATGCACGATAGCGCCTCAAAACAATACAGTTATTCTCATTCTTAAACACTTCAGTTCAAATAAATATAATACCAAACTTTAATCAAATTAAATCCTACGTTTTACAAGGCATTACCCAGGGCTTAGAACCGATTAGTCCTGTTGTTGCTATGCACCTCTGATTGGTTCAAATAGCGCGTACGAGTATCGCGTCGATGTCCACGCGCTAAAATGTGGATATCGTACGGGTAAAGGTCCGTTCATACTACCACCGCATTTGCGATGCGTTGCTTTGCGATGCGGTGTGTTGTCGCACCGCATCTACTGCATTGCGATATCGCAATAAAGTTACATACATTTTAACTTGGAAATGCGACGAGTTGCGTTGAGTTGCGGCAAAAGTAATCGATATATCGGCATCGCAAAGCAACGCATCGCAAATGCGGTGGTAGTATGTGAACGAACCTTAAGAATCAATAAGATTGCAGGAACGTTCTCAAGTGTTTAAGAATCTAGCATATTTTTGTTTCTTTTGTTTACTCTTATGATCTTAGATTAGAATAGTGATTTCTCTATATTGCCAACATTGGGTAAAAATCGCATGTTTCTATGATTTTCCAATATTGTCCATTGTTGTTTTACAGCCTGGTGATATGTGGCGTGATCTGGATAATGAATGCGATCTGTGTACATGTTTTATGAATAGTATGTCCTGTGGTATTCCTTCACCATGTGATACACTACTTCCTTGTCCAAAGGTAATGGTCAAAATAAATGCTTTTGTACTCAATCAAGACAATAATTATGATTTGACGATTGGAAAGCATTTGCAACCATAATTTGAGATAAACATTGACGTGGAAAGGTTTTATTTTTTGTATATGTTTTTGTTCGTTCGTTCAATCTTGATCTGTTTGTCTATTAATTTTTCTTGTTGCTTAATAAATTTCAGGATCAGCAGGTAACCGTCTTAGGAGACTGTTGCCCATCTTGCAAAGGTAAGCGGTTCCGATCACTTTCGGGTCACATTCTGATAGTAATTGAACGAGTAAAATTGTGATAATCTGTTAACAGTTTCATCATCTAATACTTGTGTAAGAAAGTATTGTTAACCAAGGGCGTGGGGGAGTGTTTGAGTGTTTGTGTTGGGGGTACTTGTCGTGTAAAACATACACCGTTTTGTTCGTGTAACATCAAATGATATTAGTACTAGAAACTCGCATGAACCATATGATTATTCATTGCTATGGAATTTTCTTCAAAATAGGTAGTAAGGCATGACAAATAATTCCATTAAATATAAAAATACTAAAATAACAAGCTACTGTACTATTTTTTTATACTGTAATATTTTGTGTATGACTTCACACATAACAGTATGTGACGATTTACTCGGACAAGCAAGTGAACTCTCAGCCGATGGATTCTATGAGATATTAATGGACAGTTCCATGACGATTACCGGCCTAAGAATACAAAGCAGTGATCCTGGTTTCATGTCATATGAACTGATGATGGTACTTTCGATGGAATTCGACGATGATCATGAATATTCTGACGTAAGGCATATCTTAAGAAAGAAAGAACAGTTTACCAACTCAAAGTGTTACATTAAACAAGATAACAAATAAACACAAATCCCGACCGGCACACAACCCAACTTAAAAAAACCCCAAGGAAATGTACCGGCATGGGATTTGAACCCACGACCTTCCGATCTCTAGAAGGACGATCTATTCATTAGGCTACCAGCTCCCACTGATAAGCGGTAGCTCTCTAGACGGACGCTCTTTGTAACACTTTGGCTAGGTAAACTGTTCTTTCTTTCTTATAATTATATTCAGTTTCCACTTGTAGCGAGCAATCGTTCTCTATTGTGTTTATTTGTTCTTGTGCAGGATACGTATCCCCATTACATATTTTAAGAGCAAAGACAAGCAAGATACACAACAAACTTACATCACCAATACTGACACAGCCATCACCATAGCCACCACCAATAGGAGGTCTATACCAGGAAAAATTACTCTTGTTTCCTACCAAAACCATACTTGACAAGTATGTTACTTTGGATGAAAGAAGTAAATTAAGCCCAGGGCTACCTCGATATTTTCCTTAAATCCAGGATGGCTGCCAAAATCACTAAAATCCCTACAAAATCATTTTTACAGTCTTAAAATGTTAAGGAACTGTTCCATGTTGCCTTCAACTTATAAACAGATATCAATTAACATATCCGCACAACATAAAAAGGTATCTCATTAAATGGACTCGTTGACTCAATACGACCTACCTCAAATAAATGACTAGATGTTAAAAATGTGATGAAATGATACAATGGGCCCATGTGTTGTTATGGTCATACTGGGTGTCCCACAAGTCTCTATACCATTTTGAACCGTCACATCTTTCACAAGGATTGCTTGAGAGGAAATTAAAATATATATTTGGAGACCTTAAAAGAAGCCAAGTACTAGCCTCGGCAGCTTTCTGGAAACTGGAACGCCTTTGGAGAAGCCCATCCCTGCCAATCGAAACAAAAATCAAGCTGTGGTTACTGTCTTTAGGTACGGGTGTGAGTCATGGGTAATCACCAAGGACATGGAAAACAAGATCAATGCCTTTGCAATATCTTGCTACAGAGTCATGTTAAACATCAAGCGTGTGGATCGGAGTCCAGAAGAAACCATCTACAATCTGACCAATACCACTCCACTGGTAGCCAGAGTCAAGATTCATCAACTCAAATTTCTCGGCCATATACTGCGTCTTGAAGACGGCGAGCCTGTGAAAGAATATGCCCTTTATATTCCACCACATGGGAAGAGAAACCGGAACGACCACGCACACTGTACTTACAGTATGTCCCGCACCTCGTGGGAGATACTGAAGGGATGCTGCAGCCAAACAAAATTGTTTCGCTTGCCCAAGATCGCAATAGTTGGAGAAAGCTTGTAGTCGCCTGCTCCGCAGCCGACTGATGATGATGATTTAAAAAGAGTAAATTCGTGCAATTATTTTGATACAAAACATATATGTTTTTCTTCCCTATGACAACATACAAGACCAATCAAAAGTACACTTCAATATTGCATTTCAGAATTGTGAAATCGCGTTTTATACTTCTCTCTTCATCTTCTTGTGAAATTGCGACGAAAATCTTCATCTTGTTCTGTCGTGATATAATTCATTTCTTAATAGAATATCCAATATAACAAGGGGTATATGCAAATAGAGCTTTCGCCCTGGGCCCGGTCATTACACTGGCCAACAAAATTTAACTTTTTTTCTGGTGACTTGGATTTGAGAGTTGTTTTTAACTAATTTGGGGTCGCTGATTTCAAATATGGCATCCGTTTTTCCCTATCAGGTCAAGTTTTTTTCTATGACAAATGGTGAAATTTCATGAATTACTATTTAGAACACATATGTTTAATAAGCAAGGACAGGATGAGTTATACTTTTTGCCTTTGTCTTAAAAATATTGTACATTAAGTGGAATTGGACTGATAAATACAGCTTAATAGCAGACAATCATACCTTCCCATGATGCTTTGCACCACATAATGGAGCTCTGAAACAAATGGAATCTTGTATATTTCTACATATTTCCGCAGACGGAAATTTGTTCCATAAACATGCTAAGGCAAATCTTCTTGCCAAATTAGTGTACCTTTATATAGTTGATATTATTATGTCAATATTTATGCATTTACCTTTTGACTTTGAATTGGGTTCATGTGATTTAGTAACTTTATGGACCCGGGCAATACACCCTCTCATATAAGCGGGGGTATACCATAGAGTGAAAATTTCACGTGATATGCAAAAACTAATGCTATATTTGATATCAGCGACCCAAAATTACCTAAAACCAACTCTCAAACCAAAGTCACCAAAAACTGTGTTGGGCAGTGAATTATTCATTACATATGTGGATTTATAGGTCAAGTTTGGTGTCTCTGTGCAAAAGTACCTTCATGGTTATGATCAGTCGCTGTATACTAGAGTTACGAACGTTTAAAATGGTATCGAGACTTTCAGGACACCCTGTAGTATACAAGTACTAAAACTTCAAGGTTCTTGTTTGTTCATTGAACCATGATGATCAAAATAAATCCAGAGTCCACAACAATAGTGAACTTGAGTCCAGATTCGCGAATAGGTAATTTAGTGTAAACCCGACCTTGATATTGTTCTATAATTGGTTGACGGTATCTTTTGTACCCCCTTAGGTGAATTCATAAGAAAAAAGTCAAATTCCCTTTTTGGCCGAACATTTGAGCATGTTGAGCTGAATTTGGTCAATAGCAGGCACGTTAACAAATACCCCTTTTGGGGCAATATTTCAGCAATTAAATCAGCTACGACCTTGCTATTACATATGGCTAATAACCAATTGGTCATAAATAAGCAACAACATAAAAATTAGATATTTACATTTAGTTTCTATTTAAAGGTGTATTAAAATACTCAAAATGCTCAAAACTACCTGCCAAAGTATATGATTCAGTCAAAAAGCGAAGCATTTGTATACCCCTGCAGACCCTCCTATTTGGTCCGGCCACAGAAGTCGCATAGATTATATAAACTTTGTAAACTATGACCACAACAATACGTGGACTCATTGTGTCATTTCATCATATTTTTAACATCTAGGCATATTGAGTTGGATCATATTGAGTCAACGATTAGTCCATTTAGTGAATTATCTGTTTTTTGTAGTGCGCATAATTGTGTTAACCGATATCTTAGAAGTTGAGATAGAATGAAATAGTTCTATAACATTCTAAGACTGTAAGTATTATTTAAACATGAGTTTTTAGGGATTTTAGTGAATTTTTGTGATTTTGGCCACCATCTTGGATATAAGGAAAAATTAAGGTGGGGCCTGAGCTTAGTTTACTTCTTTCGCCAAGTATGGTTTTGGGTAGGAAAAAGCAGCATTTTTTTCCTGGGAAAGACCTGCCTACGACAACAACGGCAAATAACAAAGTGAGCATGAAATAAATTTACATCCACCACACTATCAAAGCGACATCCTGATACCACACACTCCAAAGACCACAGCATCCATTAAAATACACCTAACTCAACAGAAAACAGTGTCCTTCGAAATTTAGGGAAATGTCTAAAGTGGATATTTTTCTTACATTTCAGGTGTTCGAAGTACCGTTTGATATTGATGGAAGATTTCATAAAGATTTTCCTGAACCTCAATCAGGCGTAGCGAGAGTTTCTCTATATCCACTTTCTGAAAATCCGGATGAAATGGATATTTTAATTTCTATACACGGCTGTTCTATTCTGAAGACAACACATGCGGTATCCAAGCAAACATCGAAGGTACCATCTACGTTTTCCACAACACTATCGCAGACAAGTGAAACGACACCATCAATTATTTCAAGTACCCAGCCACCATCTAGTGAACTGCCATCATCGTCGACGACAGAAAGGTTTAGCACAATACCAACCAAAGAGGCAACGCCGTTCCTATCCCCTACCACTACTGAAACAGAGATTTCAACGTCGCCACTTCCTTCTTCAACATTAACTTCATCAACATCAACTGCAAGTTTACCGTCAACTCCAGCAGAATGTGACGATCTTATCGGAAGTGTTAATGCACCATACACAGGTCTCAATTATTATCGAATCGATTTCAGTCCAGCAATGTTAGTATCACGTGTCAGCTTCCACAGTAACACGCAGTTTTTCAACGACGTTATAATTCAGGTTTTGTTGATCGACATAAGCCTACCAAAAACGCAGGTAAGAACATATTAAAACCGCCTCTTCAATTGACATTTTCAAGAAACTGCTCAAACACCATCTGTTCAATATTGCTTTCAATCAGTAACTGTATTCATTTTGCTTGATTTTGGACTTTATCTGATGTTATGATGTTTTATGTATTATATTATTTTTGTTTTCATCCATTGTTTATGTTTTCATGCGCCTTAGTGCAAATTCTTTTGGTTTTTGGCGCGGTATTAAATTTCAATTAGTAGTAGTAGTAGTAGTAAGCTGTCATTTGAAATAAACTTTCTCTTTATATAGATTTCGCTGGCATTGGCTAAAGAAGTGCCTGTTACCTATTTGAAAAACAAACGAGGAACGTTTTCATCTATAGAAATAGTCGTTAACGACCTTACAGAATTCTTAAACCATTAGGTTGTAAGGTTACAATGTACACCAGGCACAAAAAGAAACTCGTCAGTTGCTGTCATCCTTGCTGTTCAACAACCTGATAATTGTGGAACAAAATATGCGCCTCCAAACTCTCAAACCCCAACATCAATAGTTGCAATTTTAACGATTCAATTGCTACATTGTGTGCTTTATTGATTGGTCCGTGGTACGTGTGTGCAATACAACGATGCGTTCCCATTGAAAATCGTTGAAATTGCAACTTTTGATTTTGGGGGTTGAGGTTTGGCGCCGCATATCTTGGTCAATTCTTGCTCATGGTTTTTACGAACAGGATGTCAAATGAGAAAGCAAAGTCCAATTAACAAAATGTATATTTCAGAATAATCCAAAATTATCAGGTTGTTGAACAGCAACATAACGGATGAGTTTCTTTTTGTGCCTGGTGTAGATGTTCTTATGAGTAATACGTTGGATTACCATTGAAAGAAGCTGATAGATGAAAATTTCCATTGATGTTTTCATTTTATTTTTCCAGACATTTACAGCTTCTTTTGACGAAACCGGAAAATATGATCAAATGTTGTCAAGTCTTACCAGAGATGTTGGTGTCAGAGAGATGAAGTTTTCCCTCTACAAAATATTGAAAATCTAGCCGAAGAAGATTTGATTATACAAATCCATGGCTGCGCGCTGTCAACTGCCATACCAACGACAACTGAACAAACTACAACTTCTCCACTACCAACAACAACCACCCCGAAACCAACAACTTCGGTGACCACTACTATAACCGAACCAATATGTAAGAAGCCCAATTAACACATAGGTCTTGACACTCAAGTTTCAAATCCAATCACATGACAATCAAATAAGAATTAAGTTGCTTGGTTCATTTGTTACTCAGGTGTTGGAATAATAACTTGAATCCTGGAGATTGTATTCCGTATTCGTCGTGTGATAAAGATTTAGGGGATTAGGCAAGGGTTCATGTTGCCGCTTGGTTTAAAAACATTTCGAGATTTGAAATATAGCTTGAAATTTATACAGCAAAATTAAAGCAAATGAAAGCATAAGCACCAGTTAGCCTACATGTGATCGTGTATTCCAGTACTTGCCAAAACAAATGTTGAATATTGAAAGATTTAATTGTGTTTATAAAGTATACGGTAATATATTAAGTGCTCATAACAAAGCATAATACGTTTCACATATTTGTTAATGTTTACTACCATTTTCCTCAATAGGTGATGAGAAAACACCGAGTACAGTGATTGCGCATGTCATCTGACTTGCACTGATTTAGCATCAGGCATCACTGATTGTCCTCGTGTGGATTGCCAGCATGGTTGTCAATGTCCAGGTGATATGGTATCAAGTAATGGGATTTGTATCAACAGACAGGACTGTCCATGCTTCCATGTTCCTACGGGGGAGTGGTACAAGGTCAGTAGCATTAAACGTAGCCAATGTAAGACGTCACGAAGTTTAGCTGCGATGCGGATGTGGGGGTGTGTGGAGTTGCTCAGTTGTTCTATTCAACCCATTATGCTGTTCAAAATGTGACTCACGTTATCTTTATGTGCCTGCTTGTCACAAACTCCCTCTCTTACATTGGACATACGCTCTATGTGAAGTCTATGGTGGCATGACTGTCTTTGCTATCTTTGTTTTTTCCTTTGCTTTTCCTTTACCCAGAGTTGTTCTGTCATTTTATAAGTTAAAAGTGTAATATTTATAAAATTATTTTAGTAATTTTTATACTCAATTTTCTGAATGTTATTTCAATTATTGTGTATTTGTGTGTGTTTTATATCATGGGCAATTTCGCTTTATCTTGTTTATTGTTCTCATGTAAATTTTCTATTGTAATTATTGTATTTTATTTGGACTATGGGCCATGACTTGGCAATAAAATAATTTCAATCTCAAAATCTTTAATTTAACTTGATGACCAAACTTAACAATGAATGGTGACTCTAGAAAAATTCATTACCCCAAAACAAAGATTTTGAAACTTACTCTCTGCTTAGGATATTGTGTAATGATGAGTTGTAAGCATCACATGCTCTTAGTATAAAAAATAGAGTGTTAGCATTGAAAAGTCGCGAAAAATCAGTTACTCTTATTCTAATTGTAAAACCAGTATGAATGTTTAATTAATAGGTTGTGACTAATTCTTTTGTTTTACTTTCACAGACTGGTGATTTTCAAAAGTTTAAACTGACTTTCAGCACAAAAATTCACTAACCTTGAATTTTCGACGTGTGACACACATCTTCATCAGAAGAAGTCCTAAGATGTTTTGATGGTCGACTTTTATACAACGCCCTCATTCGACCAAAAGTTGCCAATGATCAACAAAAGGGCAAGTCCATCAAAACATCTTAGGACTTCTTCTGATGAAGATGTGTGTCACACATCGAAAATTCAAGGTTAGTGAATTTTTGTGCTGAAAGTCCGTTTAAACTTTTGGAGATTGTTTATTACCAGCACGTATGAACTTACATTCCAGACTGGTGATGTATTCGAAGATGGGAATTGCCACAAGTGCATATGTTTAAGTGAAATACAATGCTTTCCTGCACCATGCAACCTGTTACCTGCGGATTGCAACGAGGTAAAAAGCGACGCGCGCTAAGATATTTGGCTTGAAATTCCAGTTTTTATACCGTTCTTGCCAAAAATGTAAATATTAAAATAGCTATAACTTTTAGTAATGCCAGTCTGGTAAAATGAAAAGATACGGCTACCACCTTTGTGTAAATATGTTGGATGAACACCTCTAAATCCGTGTTTGGCCTCTTTACTACTACCAATACCATGCATTTGACTTGATGAAACCAAATATGCCGTTACAAAATTAGTTTATGTTTCTTTCTTTCCTTCCCCCATGAAAGATTCCGCCCAATTCACGGCATATAACATGAAATTACTTATACATATATTTCCAGACTCATAAATATTTTAATTTGCAAGCAAAAGTAACAATACAAAAACAAAAAAACAATTCACTTTCTTTCAATTTTCGAGCTACAAATGATTTATTTTAGAGGACAGGTTTGGAGGACAAGTGTGTCTCTAAATTTGACTGGCCAAATGACATATTGTTAAACCAATACATGCTAATTAAATCACAATTAGACTATGGACTTTAATTGTGCCCAGGACCCCACAATCCACGGGACTCATGCTTCTAAGCGAACTTTAAAAGCACATCTTTTGCATCTCATTTTATGAATTTTTGCAAAAATACTACTTTTGAGCGATTTCATGAATTCGTTGCCCTTCAACAATCTCTCTTTTGGTTTGCAAAACTGTAAAGTCCAAATT